>NW_026783500.1:0-217459 GCF_949774975.1 Lagenorhynchus albirostris
GGGTTCAAGGTAGATTTTATTCCTCTTTTTTGTATTTACAGATATAAGCATGGAAATAATTTATTCATATAAATACATGTATGTGAAGGGAATAATTGTTTTTTCTATTTTTTAAATTTTATTTCTTTTTAATTTTGAATTTTATTTTATATTTTTATACAGCAGGTTCTTATTGGTTATCTATTTTATACATATAAATGTATACATGCCAATCCCAGTCTCTCAACTCCTCCCACCACCCCCCCCAACAGCTTTCCCCCCTTGTTGTCCATACGTTTGTTGTCTACATCTGTTGCTCTATTTATGCCTTGCAAAATGGTTAATCTGTACAGGTTTTCTATGTTCCACATATATGCATGAATATACAAGATTTGTTTTTCTCCTTCTGACTTACTTCACTCTGTATGACAGTCTCTAGATGCATCGACGTCTCTACAAATGACCCAATTTCATTCCTTTTCATGGCTTAGTAATATTCCATTTTATATATGTACCACAGCTTTATGCATTCGTCTGTCTGTGGGCATTTAGGTTGCTTCCATTACCTCGATATTGTAAATAGTGATGCAATGAACATTGCGGTGAATGTCTCTTTTTGATTTATGGTTTTGTCTGGGTATATGTCCAGTACTGGGATTGCTGTATCATATGGTAATTCTATTGTTAGTTTCTTAAGAAATTCCATATTGTTCTCCATAGTGACTGTATCAATTTATATTCCCAACAATAGTGGAAGAGGGTTCCTTTTCTCCACACCCTTTCCAGCATTTTTTGCTTGTAGATTTTCTATGATGCCTATTCTACCAGGTGTGAGGTGATACCTCATTGTTGAATCCATTTCGTGGAGCAAGGGGTAGGTCTTGTCTATTCCATATTTGGCTTATGGAACGGTATCTGTGCTAATTTCAAACTCTGGTTTAATGCAGCACCCCAACTCACCTTCCCCCTTAAGCAAGCATAAGTTAGTTTTCTAAACTTGAGACCCTGTTCTGTTTTGTAATTCAGTTCCTGTGTAGCCAAGTTCACATTCCGTGTATTAGTGATACCTTATGATGTTTCTTTTTCTGTGTGACTTATTTCACTTAGAATCCTCGTGCCTCAATCCACTCATTATGCTGCTACGGGCCTGGTGACATAGATTTCATTGCTGAGTGGTATTCTGTTGTACATAAGTACCGCAACTTCTTTATCCATTATTTGCTCTCTGGGATATTTAACTTGTGCCGTAGAAGAGATTCCAGTAAAAAGAACCGTCCCAACCTTTGGGGTGGCTGTGTCTTTTTGATTTTAAATTAACTAAGCCATAGGACCATAAGTGGAAGTGCCCTAGGCTCTGTTGCTTTGTTTTTTAGATGTTTCAGGAAACACCATACACTTCTCCCGAGTGGCTGTTGGCAATTTACATCCCGCCCATCAGCATAACAAGGCTCCCAGTTCTCCATGGCCTGTCCTGCCTTTCTGGATTTTACACTTTTTTCAGATGGCCCTTTTGACCGGGGGGAAGTGAGACTTCATTGTAGTGCAGATTTCCTTTGCAAGCTTGCTTGGTTGGCCAAAAAGGGCGTATGCGTTTTTTCCTGAATATATTCAGGAAAAAACGCATACGCCCTTTTTGGCCAAGTGCATCATTGTGGACGTTCTGCCTCTTTTCCTATGCTTTAAATGCAATTCCAGTCTACCTCCTGAAATCGGTTTCCTGCAATTCTGCCCCGCTTTCAAGTCCTCTTGGCAGCCTTACTTCAGTATATTTTTGGACGATAGCTGTCATTTATAACTCTGCAGGTTTGTGAATTACAGTGCCCCTGAGCTCCTTTCTTCAACTCGCTTTCTCGTGAGCTGGCCACAACACCGCAGGATTGCTTCAGGCCCTAATCTGGTTCCGGCACGGCACGCTGAGCCTTTGGTTAATTCCTCTTCCTGGTGGGAAATGAGAGTTAAATTGGCCCGTCCAGACACCTCCAGCTAGTCTCTCATTGGTTCTCCCTATTCCTGTTCATCTTCCGCAGAAATTGCAAACTGGGCCTAACAGGATGTTAAAGGCACTGACTCTCCAAGTCGGGAGAGTGTTAGTAAAGCGTCTGGAATGTTGCACCCGAGTACCTGGGGACGAAAACTGACACATATTGGAACACGTCTCCCGATCACACGGTTGATCATACTCTGGGTTCCACATGCATGTTTTAGCTGAAGGAAGAATCCCTTAAACCTGGAGAGTTGAGACCCGTGGAATGGGTACCATGCAATATGACTTCAAAGGGTCTTCATTTGCTCACCAAACCTCTCCAGTCCTATCACTGCTGCCTTTATGCCCCTGTACACACGCTTGATTCTCTTTCAGAGACATAGCAATCCATAGGTTTTAAGATACTTCCTAGTCAGGTACACTGTTAGGCATTTAATATGTGGTGTTGAGTCCATTTCATTGAGCAAGGAGTAGCTCTTGTCTATTCCATATTTGGCTTAAGGAACTTTATCTGTGCTCATTTCAATCTCTGGTTTTATGCAGCACCCCAACTCACCTTTCCCCTTAAGCAAGCATAAGTTGGTTTTCTAAATTTGAGACCCTGTTCTGTTTTGTAATTCAGTTCCTGTGTAGCCAAGTTTACATTCCGTGTATTAGTGATATCTTATGATGTTTCTTTTTCTGTGTGACTTATTTCAGGTAGAATCATCGTACCTGAATCCACTCATTATGCTGCTACGGGCCTGATGACATAGATTTCATTGCTGAGTGATACTGCATTGTACGTAAGTACCACAACTTCTTTATCCATTTTTCACTTTCTGCGATATTGAACTTGTACCGTAAACCAGGTTCTTGTAAACAGAGCCGTCCCAACCTTTGGGGTGGCTGTGTCTTTTTGCTTTTAATTTCCCTAAGCTATAGGACCATAAGTGGAAGTGCCCTAGGCTCTGTTGCTTTGAATTTTAGATGTTTCAGGAAACACCATACACTTCTCCCGAGTGGCTGTTGGCAATTTACATCCCGCCCATCAGCATAACAAGGCTCCCAGTTCTCCATGGCCTGTCCTGCCTTTCTGGATTTTACACTTTTTTCAGATGGCCCTTTTGAGCGGGGGCAAGTGAGACTTCATTGTAGTGCAGATTTCCTTTGCAAGCTTGCTTGGTTGGCCAAAAAGGGCGTATGCGTTTTTTCCTGAATATATTCAGGAAAAAACGCATACGCCCTTTTTGGCCAAGTGCATCATTGTGGACGTTCTGCCTCTTTTCCTATGCTTTAAATGCAATTTCAGTCTACCTCCTGAAATCGGTTTCCTGCAATTCTGCCCCGCTTTCAAGTCCTCTTGGCAGCCTTACTTCAGTATATTATTGGTCGATAGCTGTCATTTATAACTCTGCAGGTTTGTGAATTACAGTGCCCCTGAGCTCCTTTCTTCAACTCGCTTTCTCGTGAGCTGGCCGCAACACCGCAGGATTGCTTCAGGCCCTAATCTGGTTTCGGCACGGCACGCTGAGCCTTTGGTTAATTCCTCTTCCTGGTGCGAAATGAGAGTTAAATTGGCCCGTCCAGACACCTCCATCTAGTCTGTGATTGGTTCTCCCTATTCCTGTTCATCTTCCGCAGAAATTGCAAACTGGGCCAAACAGGAGGTTAAAGGCACTGACTCTCCAAGTCGGGAGAGTGTTAGTAAAGTGTCTGGAATGTTGCACCCGAGTACCAGGGGACGAAAACTGACACATATTGGAACACGTCTCCCGATCACACGGTTGATCATACTCTGGGTTCCACATGCATGTTTTAGCTGAAAGAAGAATACCTTAAACCTGGAGAGTTGAGACCCGTGGAATGGGTACCATGCAATATGACTTCAAAGGGTCTTCATTTGCTCACCGAACCTCTCCAGTCCTATCACTGCTGCGTTTATGCCCCTGTACACACGCTTGATTCTCTTTCGGAGACATAGCAATCCATAGGTTTTAAGATACTTCCTAGTCAGGTACACTCTTAGGCATTTAATATGGTGTGTTGAGTCCATTTCGTTGAGCAAGGAGTAGCTCTTGTCTATTCCATATTTGGCTTAAGGAACTTTATCTGTGCTCATTTCAATCTCTGGTTTTATGCAGCACCCCAACTCACCTTTCCCCTTAAGCAAGCATAAGTTGGGTTTCTAAATTTGAGACCCTGTTCTGTTTTGTAATTCAGTTCCTGTGTAGCCAAGTTTACATTCCGTGTATTAGTGATATCTTATGATGTTTCTTTTTCTGTGTGACTTATTTCAGTTAGAATCATCGTACCTGAATCCACTCATTATGCTGCTACGGGCCTGATGACATAGATTTCATTGCTGAGTGATACTGCATTGTACGTAAGTACCACAACTTCTTTATCCATTTTTCACTTTCTGCGATATTGAACTTGTACCGTAAACCAGGTTCTTGTAAAGAGAGCCGTCCCAACCTTTGGGGTGGCTGTGTGTTTTTGCTTTTAATTTCCCTAAGCTATAGGACCATAAGTGGAAGTGCCCTAGGCTCTGTTGCTTTGATTTTTAGATGTTTCAGGAAACACCATACACTTCTCCCGAGTGGCTGTTGGCAATTTACATCCCGCCCATCAGCATAACAAGGCTCCCAGTTCTCCATGGCCTGTCCTGCCTTTCTGGATTTTACACTTTTTTCAGATGGCCCTTTTGACCGGGGGGAAGTGAGACTTCATTGTAGTGCAGATTTCCTTTGCAAGCTTGCTTGGTTGGCCAAAAAGGGCGTATGCGTTTTTTCCTGAATATATTCAGGAAAAAACGCATACGCCCTTTTTGGCCAAGTGCATCATTGTGGACGTTCTGCCTCTTTTCCTATGCTTTAAATGCAATTCCAGTCTACCTCCTGAAATCGGTTTCCTGCAATTCTGCCCCGCATTCAAGTCCTCTTGGCAGCCTTACTTCAGTATATTTTTGGACGATAGCTGTCATTTATAACTCTGCAGGTTTGTGAATTACAGTGCCCCTGAGGTCCTTTCTTCAACTCACTTTCTCATGAGCTGGCCACAACACCGCAGGATTGCTTCAGGCCCTAATCTGGTTCCGGCACGGCACGCTGAGCCTTTGGTTAATTCCTCTTCCTGGTGCGAAATGAGAGTTAAATTGGCCCGTCCAGACACCTCCAGCTAGTCTGTCATTGGTTCTCCCTATTCCTGTTCATCTTCCGCAGAAATTGCAAACTGGGCCAAACAGGAGGTTAAAGGCACTGACTCTCCAAGTCGGGAGAGTGTTAGTAAAGCGTCTGGAATGTTGCACCCGAGTACCAGGGGACGAAAACTGACACATATTGGAACACGTCTCCCGATCACATGGTTGATCATACTCTGGGTTCCACATGCATGTTTTAGCTGAAGGAAGAATACCTTAAACCTGGAGAGTTGAGACCCGTGGAATGGGTACCATGCAATATGACTTCAAAGGGTCTTCATTTGCTCACCGAACCTCTCCAGTCCTATCACTGCTGCGTTTATGCCCCTGTACACACGCTTGATTCTCTTTCGGAGACATAGCAATCCATAGGTTTTAAGATACTTCCTAGTCAGGTACACTCTTAGGCATTTAATATGGTGTGTTGAGTCCATTTCGTTGAGCAAGGAGTAGCTCTTGTCTATTCCATATTTGGCTTAAGGAACTTTATCTGTGCTCATTTCAATCTCTGGTTTTATGCAGCACCCCAACTCACCTTTCCCCTTAAGCAAGCATAAGTTGGTTTTCTAAATTTGAGACCCTGTTCTGTTTTGTAATTCAGTTCCTGTGTAGCCAAGTTTACATTTCGTGTATTAGTGATATCTTATGATGTTTCTTTTTCTGTGTGACTTATTTCAGTTAGAATCACCGTACCTGAATCCACTCATTATGCTGCTATGGGCCTGATGACATAGATTTCATTGCTGAGTGATATTGCATTGTACGTAAGTACCACAACTTCTTTATCCATTTTTCAATTTCTGCAATATTGAACTTGTACCGTAAACGTGGTTCTTGTAAACACAGCCGTGCCAAAATTTCTGGTGGCTGTGTCTTTTTGATTTTAATTACCCTAAGCTATAGGACCATAAGTGGAAGTGCCCTAGGCTCTGTTGCTTTGTTTTTTAGGTGTTTCAGGAAACACCATACACTTCTCCCGAGTGGCTGTTGGCAATTTACATCCTGCCCATCAGCATAAGATGGCTCCCAGTTCTCCATGGCCTGTCATGCCTTTATGGATTTTACACTTTTTTCAGATGGCCCTTTTGACCAGGGGGAATTGAGACTTCATTGTAGTGCAGATTTCCTTTGCAAGCTTGCTTGGTTGGCCAAAAAGGGCGTATGCGTTTTTTCCTGAATCTATTCAGGAAAAAACACATACGCCCTTTTTGGGCAAGTCAGGTTTTTGAATTGCAGTGGCCCTTAGCTCCATTTTTCAGCTCTTAGTTTTGTGATCTTGCCCCATAACCACAGGATTCCTTGAAGCCCTATTCTTCTTCTGGGGCACCTTGCTGTGCCTTTGGTTCATTCTTCTTACTGATGTGAAATTAGAGTGACATGTGCCCATTGAAACCGCTACAGCTAGTTTCTCACTGGTTCCCCCTATTCCCATTCATCCTCCGCACTAACTGAAGACTGTGCGATACCAGAACTTAAAGGCATTGACTCTCCATGTGGGGATGTTGTTAGTAAAGCGGCTGGAATGTCGATCCGGAGCCCCAGGAGAGGAAAAATGTGGTGCGTTTTAGAAACCTTTCCCGATCAGTCGCTGGGTTTCCCAAGCATGGTTTAGCTGTAGGAAGATTCCCTTCAACCTGGAGTGTTGGGACCCTTGGAATGAGTAGCATGAAGTATTGCATTAAACTTTCGGCAGTTGCTCACCGAAGCTCACCAATCCTCTCAGCCCCAAGTGTCCAGCCTTATGTCTTATCCAGCTGTGGGTTTATATGTGGTCAATCCAGGTTGCATCACAGCCCCTGAGCGAATTTTGTAAGAATTTTTCTCTCTTTCATTGTTTCTGCGTTTTGTTTTTAACATTTATTTCTATAATGGGGTTTAGCTCATTTTCACTGCTGTGTTTGTGCCGCTCTGCACACACTTGATTCCCTTATGGAGATAGATCAATACATGGGTTTTAAGATTCTTATTACTCAGATATATTTCTCTGCGGTGTATAGGGTGTGTTGAGGCCAGTTCATTGAGCAAGGTGTAGATCTTGTCTAATACCTATTTGGTTTCTTGAACGGTATCTGTGCTAATTTCAAACTCTGGTTTTATGCATCACCCCACCTCTCCTTTCCCCTTAAGCTGACATAAGTGTGTTTTCTAAATGTGAGACACTGTTCTGTTCTGTAATTCATTTCTTGTGCAGCCATATTTACCCTCCCTCTATAAGTGATATCTTATGATATGTTTCTTTTTCTGTTTGACTTATTTCAAGTAGTATTATCGGACCTAAATCCACTCTTTATCCTTCTACTAGCCTTATTACATTGATTTCATGGTGAAGAGATATTCCATTGTACATAAGTACCACATCTTCTTTATCCATTGTTCTCTTTCCTGGGATATTTAAGGTGTACTGAAGTTGAGGTTCTTGTAAACAGAGTAGCCCTAAACTGTGGTGTGCTTGTGTCTTGTTGATTTTTAGACTTCCCTAGATATACTCCCATGATTGGAAGTGTCCTATGCTCTGTAGCTCTGTTTTTAGATGATTTAGGAACCACCATACACTTCTCCAGAGTGGCTCTCGGCAGTTCACACACTGCCCATCAGCGTATAAAGGCTCCCTGTTCTCCATGGCCTGTCCTGCATTTCTGGTTTTTACAATTTTTTAGGATGGCCCTTTTGACCGGTGGGAAATGAGACTTCTTTGTTGTGCACATTTGCATTGCTTGCTTGCTTCGTTGCCCATAAAGTGCGTATGCGTTTTTTCCTGGATATAATCAGGAAAAATCGCATACGCCCTTTTGGGCCAACTGCATCATTGTCGAAATTCTGCCGCTTTTCATGTGCGTTAAAGACGAGTCCAATCTATCTCTTGAAATCTGTTTCTTGCAATTCTGTCTTGCATTCAGATCCTCTTCTTTGCCTTACCTCGACATATTTTTGGACGTTAGTTTTCATTTATAACTCTGCAGGTTTGTGAATTGCAGTGACCCTGAGCTCCATGTTTTAAGTTGCTCTTTTGTGAGCTGGCCTCAAACCCGCAGGATTGCTTCAGGCCCTATTTTGGCTCCGGCGAGGCAGGCTGAGCCTTTTTTTAATTCTTATTCTTAATGGGAAATTAGAGTGATATGTGCCCATCCAAACCCCTACAACTCTTCTCTCATTGGTTCCCCCTCTTCCCGTTCATCCTCCTCACAATTTGCAAAATGTGTGAAACAGAAGTTTAAATGTGCTGATTCTCCAAGTGGGGAGCTTCTAAGTAACGTGGCTGGAATGGTGAACAGGAGCACCAGGAGAGGATAAATGAGGTGCATCACATGGTGTACAGTCCTCTGGGTTTTCCATGCATGTTTTAGCTGTAGGAAGATCCCTTGAACCTGCAGATTTGGGACCCATTGAATGGGTACCAGGTAGTATTACTTTAAAGGGTGTGCATTTCCTCACCCAACCTCACATTTCTCTTAGCGCAAACAGTTTCCAGCCTTATGTCTCATCCTGCTGTGGGTCTAGATGTGTTCAATCCATGTTGCATCACCGTCCCTGAGGAAAAGTTGTAAGAGGTTTTCTCTGTCTCTCTGTCGTTTATTTTTTTCAATTTATTACTATATTGGTTACAGCTGATTTTCAAAGCTCTGTTTCTTGCTGCTGTACATCCACTTGATTCACGTACAGAGAGACATCAATAAATTCTTTTTCAGATTCTTACCAGTCGTATATATTCTTTTCCGGTGACTTGAGTGTGCTGAGTGCAGTTCTTTTAGCTACCATGTAGGCCTTGTTGATTATCAGTTTGGTATTTGGAATGGTATCTTTGCTAATTTCAACCTCCTGGATGATGCCTCACCCCTCCCCACCTTTCCCGTTTAGCAGCCTTATGCGTGTTTTCTACATATTTGACTATGTTTTTGTTTTGTAATTTATTTCATGTGTAGCCATTTTGGATTCCACCTTTAAGTGATATCTTATGATATGTGTCTTTTTCTTTTTGAATTCTGTCACTTAGAATGATCATACGTAACTCCTCCGGAGTTGTTACAGCTGGCCATATTTCATTGATTTCCAGGCTGAATAATATTCCACTCTACCTAAGTACCACATCTCTATCCATTTTTTCCCTCCAGAGACATTTAAGTTATATCCTAGTCGAGGATCTTTTAAACAGAGAGGGGGTAAACATTGGGGTGCCTGTGTCCTCTCGAGTTTTGTTTTTCCCAAGATATACGCCCATGAGTGCAAGTGCCCTATGCTCTGTAGCTCATTGTTTAGATGCTTTAGTAAACACAATACACTTCTCCAGAATGGCCGTTGGCAATATACATTTCCACTATAAGTCTCACAGGGCTCCCTCTTCTCCTTGCCCTGTCCTGCATTTCTGTTGTTTACGCTTTATGAGGATGGCTCTTCTGACTGATGCAAAGTGATGTCTTTTGTAGTATTGACTTCCAGTGCCCACCTGTTTGGTTGGCTAAAAAGGTGTACGCTCTTTTCTTGAATATATACACAAAAAAACGCATACACCCTTTTTGGCCAACTGCAGTGTTGGCAATGTTCAGCTCCTTTTCTTGTGCTTAATGGCGAGTCCTTTCTACCTCCTCAAATCCCTTTCCTGCCATTCTCCCTTGCTTACAAGTCCTTTTCTCTGACTTTCCTCAAGACATTTTTCAGTGATGGATATTTTCAACTCTGCAGTTTTGTGAATTGTACTGCCCCTGAGTTCTATTGTTCAACTTGTGTTTATGGGAACTGGCCACAAAGCAGCGGGATTTCCTCAAGCCCTATACTGTTTCCATGGGCAACCCTAGCCTTTGGTCAATTCGTCTTCCTGATTGGAAATTAGAGTGACATGTGCCTGTCTGAACACGTAGGACTTGTCTCTCATTGTTCCTCATCCTTCCGCTTCATCCTCTGGACAAATTCCAAACTGTACGCAACAGGATGTTGACAGTGCTGACATCTCCAAGTGGGGAGACTGTTAGTAAAGACGCTGGAGGGGTGAACCCGAGCACCAGGAGATGAGGAGATGAGATGCCTTTTCCAAACTCTTCCCGATCAGACGGTATGCCATCCTCTGGGTGTGACAGACATGTTTTAGCAGTAGGAAGAGTCCCATTCATGTAAGGAGAACACCAGGGCTTTTTCAAAATCAGTGTCTCCCCGAAACCCAAACTGGGGAATTTTTTAAGCTACGGCTACACATATGTTCATTAAGGGCCTTGGGAAGTAGGCAGAGTCCAAACTTTAGATGATTGAAGTCTTCAGGGTCAGAAGCACTCACCACCAGCTTCCCTTAGGTTACACTTTAACTGTCATTGATAGATGATGTCAATAAAAATATCTATTCTTTTTCAGATTATTTCCCCTTATAGGTTATTGCAAAATGTTGAGTGTAGTTCCCTGTGCTATACAGTAGTTCCTTGTTGATGATCTATTTTATACATAGCAGTGTGTATGTGTTCATCCCAAACTGTTAATTTATCCCTCCTCCCACCTTTCCCCTTTGGTAATAATAAATTATAAGATTTTATACTTCTCAGAAATGGGGGAGCTGAAATGGAAAAGCATTTAAAAAAATTTAATTAAATTTAAAAAAAAAAGCATTTCAATGGAAAAGCATTAAAAAAAAGCATTAAAAAAAAAGCATTTCAATGGAAAAACATTTAAAACAAGATTGAAGGTTTAACCAAGATTATTAGATGTACATCCTTGGAAAGAAATCACTTCATTTCTCTAATATTGAGCTGACAAATAAGACAAACCTTTTCACTGAACTTGCTTATAATAAAGTGATGGAAATATCCAATGGAAGTGTTAGAAACATCTTATTTTACCCGAGCCTTATACACTGTTCTATGTTAACTACACTTTGGCTCACACATCTGTTCATTGAGGTTACAATAGTCTCAATTTCTGTTACTGATCCTCCAGAGTGGACCCCAACAAGTGTCCCCCTGCCCAGTGTCATTGGGGCCAACAGATCGAGACTGAGTTTGGTTCACAAGCAAAGGAAACTTTATATTTTGATCAGAGAATGGAGAGGTGAGAGCATGTACTACCCTGTGGGCTGTGGGCTGGGCTGCTGTGTAGAGATCCTGTCAGAGTCAGTGGGAGGGAGGGGGCGGAGCTCTCGAGGGCCGGGTTGGCTGTAGCTCAGGCTCTATATCGCGGAGTCTGCACTGGGCCCCAGGAGCTGAGGTGTCGACCCAGCCATTCTGCACTAGGAAATCTGGTCTGAAGTGCCGGGTGTGGAACCTCTGCATGCGGGACCCTAGGAGCACGTGAAATTAGACAAAGCACAAAGGATAAAAAAGGTTAGACTTGACTTTATTGCCCAGATTCTATTTTTATCTCCCAGGGATTTTTAATGGGCTTTGCTGGGGACAAACCCCCCCTCTGCCTTTTGTCCCGTTCCTCATTCTTGGAGTGCTGAGGGTGCAGACCCTTCTTCTGTAACTGCTGAGTGCTGAGTTGGGAGCCCTCATACCCTGGGGCGAGGGTCAGAGCTTCTCCCCAGCAGCCTCCAGGTGACGTTGATTGTCCCCAGGCCCCCTGCCTCCCTGCTCGTCCACCTGAGCACCAGCATTGGAAGTGTTATAGATTCTAATGACCTTTAAGGGTCCAGGAAAGAGATGTGCAGAGACGCTGTGGGGGCCGGTTTCACCCCGCCCCACATTTGTTCGGCCACCTTAGGCTGACCGTTTCTGCCAGCCTAGATGCTCTGACCAGTAGTCTGCACTTTCTTCAATTAGGCCCCTGAATTAACGTACAAACAGCACCAGGGGTCAGAGCCCTGCCCGCTCAACTCCCAGACAGTCCAGGGTCAGTGGTGATCAAGGACCATGATGGCCACTGAGTCAACAGCCTTTTGAAGTAAACAAGAGTCCAGCCGGTCTTACTGGCCACCATCATCACGGTGTCTGTAGGCTTTTCTATGGTGACAGTGTGATATACGGTTCCCCCGCCAAGATTATTAGCTCCCCTCTGGGTGCAGTAAGTCCTGCAAGCAGTAGTCTACTCTTTTGGGACACACTCTTGTTGTTTTATGAGAGAAACTCCAGGTCAAGTGATGTTCACACGAGTCGTCATGGTGCCCTGTTGCCCCCGGTTATCTCTCTGGATGTTGGAGTTGGAGGGCCTCCTCACTCGAGGTCGGTGTGCCCACGGAGCGAACCCTGCAACTTCAGGGCATGGTTGGTGGTTAGGATCACCACGTGGGGTCCTTTTCCCTTAGGAGGGAGGTGGCCTTTTGGGCTGCTGATTTCCAGGTTTTTAGATACCGCCAGTATCTTGGCCAGATGTGGCAGTGGGCCAAGCCCCTTGGTGACCATAGTTTATCCTACCTGGATGGCATTCTTGCATTGTTCCATTTCAAGTGGTCCCAGGTTTTGCACTAATTCTCCAATGGCGATTCACCTTTCACCGGGAATGTAAAGGTCAAAGGGTTTAGCTAAATTAGGGAGTTCCAGGGCAAGGGTCTGAATTGACTGCTCTTTCCATTCTTGAAAGGCCACTTGTGGATTCTATTCAAAAGGATCATCATCTTTTCCTTTCAGTGTTTCATATAGAGGCCCAGCTAGTAGACTGTAGTTAGGGATCCAGAAGCAGCAAACCCTGGCCTCCCCAGGAACCCCTAAGCTGTCTTCTAGTTTTAGAAAGGGGTAAGGCTGAAAATGGTTTCTTCCCTTTCCTGGGATGGACTTCTCCAACCTTCTGTGAGAATGAAGCCCAGGCAGGTCACGGCAGTCTGTGATATTTGAGCTTTTTCTTGGACAACTTCTATCCTTTATTGGCTTGGTAGTTCAGAGGCCTCCTTAGTAGGGCTGGCGATCAGAATGTCGTCTGCATATTGAAGGAGGGTTTCCTTTTCCAGAGGTAGAACTTTTAGGTCTTTAGCTAAGCTTTCCCCAAAGATGGTGTGGGAATTTTTGCACCCTTGGGGCCAGACGGCCCGGAAGTATTGTTTTAGTTGTATGTTGAGTCCTGCCACTCACAAGCCAAAATTTCTTGTGACTCTGGGACTAATGGAATACAAAAGAAGGCATCATTGAAGACTAATACAGAATACCATGTCCTGGTGGTTGGTAGAATGACCAGCAGGGTGTAGGAATTAGGAGCAACTGGAGGTATATCCTCGGTGGCTTCACTGACTGTCCTGACATCCTTTACCAGGTCCCCAGCAGCCCATGGGGCTCTCGTGGTCAGACCAATCCCAGAATATGGAGCTCACCTGGGCAGGTACCCCACCCCCACCCCAGCCCACAGGGCTCTCGTGGTCAGGCCCCTCCCAGGATACAGAGCTACCCTTGCAGGTACTGTGGCAGGGCTGGGCACACAGGAACCGTGCACATAGCCCTCATTGCAGAGCACCCCCAGCTCACCTGTCGCTCAGAGCTGACACAGAGCACCTCAGAGCAGGACTTGAACTAACAAACAGCACCTGCGACAAGTCTGTGACCCTGGGCATCACTCCGTGAGGCCTCCCTCCACCTGGTCTTCCAGAGACTTCCACTGCACCCGGGCCACCAGGCCTCTGTCTCCAACCACCACCCACCCCTCCTCTCCCTGACTCCTGGGTTCCTCTCATTAGGAGAGGGTTTTCTTGAAGTTGTCTCCCACTCATGGGCCAGATAAAATGATTAGAAAACAAGCCAAAGCTGCAGCCCCTTGTCTATCCTGACTCTCAGGAGCCCACACCTGTTCCTTGGACCTGGCCGGTTCAGCAAGTTCCATTTTCTGCAACTGTGAGCCCCTGAGGGGTGATGATTGGCTGACCTGGGCAGCCTTACCGTGCCGGCCAGCCCTCCCCAGGTGTGCCTGGGTTGAGATCACTATAAATAGCACTCCAGGCAGCAAGAGCCCCTGCAGCCGTGCCTGACGCCATTTTCTCTGCCCTGTCAGCAGTCTCGGGGCTGGGCTGGTGGGAGGGAGTGAGAGGCCACGGCTTTGTGGGTGGCCCAGTGTGAGTGGGGCTCTGCTGGACTTTCTGCAGCAGTTGCCAGGCTGCCACCTGCTAAAGAAGAAGATGTGTCACCCATACCTGCTGCTGGAATTTCTCCCTGGGCAGAGGTGAGGAAGGAAAAAAGCAGTGGGGGCAGGGACAGGACGGGTATCTCAGGCAGGGAAATGGAAATCTTCCAGAAGAGCACCCAGGGCCAGGACCATCCTGGCTGGCCTGCAGGCACCAAGTCGGCCGGCATGCTGTCACTCGTGTGGCTCTATGGCCCTCCCTCTAGGCTTTCAAGTCCTTGTATATATTCAGGTGTTTTACCTGGGATGGGTGGGAATAGTTCAGCAGCAACTGGCCTGGGGCTCAGCTCACGTTTACTCACAGATGCCTCGGCACGGTGCCCCAGCTTTGCAATGAGGACGCTTGTTGCGTGGGGGCTGCTGGCTGAATGGGAGACGGTTCCCCACCACTGACCAACTTCAGAATTGTTTACAACTGGAGCAAGTGCCCTGATACGGTTTTCCTCTGTGGAACTGGTGGGTTCTGTGTTTTTTTTCTCTTTTTCGTTTTGGGTTCAAGGTAGATTTTATTCCTCTTTTTTGTATTTACAGATATAAGCATGGAAATAATTTATTCATATAAATACATGTATGTGAAGGGAATAATTGTTTTTTCTATTTTTTAAATTTTATTTCTTTTTAATTTTGAATTTTATTTTATATTTTTATACAGCAGGTTCTTATTGGTTATCTATTTTATACATATAAATGTATACATGCCAATCCCAGTCTCTCAACTCCTCCCACCACCCCCCCCAACAGCTTTCCCCCCTTGTTGTCCATACGTTTGTTGTCTACATCTGTTGCTCTATTTATGCCTTGCAAAATGGTTAATCTGTACAGGTTTTCTAGGTTCCACATATATGCATGAATATACAAGATTTGTTTTTCTCCTTCTGACTTACTTCACTCTGTATGACAGTCTCTAGATGCATCGACGTCTCTACAAATGACCCAATTTCATTCCTTTTCATGGCTTAGTAATATTCCATTTTATATATGTACCACAGCTTTATGCATTCGTCTGTCTGTGGGCATTTAGGTTGCTTCCATTACCTCGATATTGTAAATAGTGATGCAATGAACATTGCGGTGAATGTCTCTTTTTGATTTATGGTTTTGTCTGGGTATATGTCCAGTACTGGGATTGCTGTATCATATGGTAATTCTATTGTTAGTTTCTTAAGAAATTCCATATTGTTCTCCATAGTGACTGTATCAATTTATATTCCCAACAATAGTGGAAGAGGGTTCCTTTTCTCCACACCCTTTCCAGCATTTTTTGCTTGTAGATTTTCTATGATGCCTATTCTACCAGGTGTGAGGTGATACCTCATTGTTGAATCCATTTCGTGGAGCAAGGGGTAGGTCTTGTCTATTCCATATTTGGCTTATGGAACGGTATCTGTGCTAATTTCAAACTCTGGTTTAATGCAGCACCCCAACTCACCTTCCCCCTTAAGCAAGCATAAGTTAGTTTTCTAAACTTGAGACCCTGTTCTGTTTTGTAATTCAGTTCCTGTGTAGCCAAGTTCACATTCCGTGTATTAGTGATACCTTATGATGTTTCTTTTTCTGTGTGACTTATTTCACTTAGAATCCTCGTGCCTCAATCCACTCATTATGCTGCTACGGGCCTGGTGACATAGATTTCATTGCTGAGTGGTATTCTGTTGTACATAAGTACCGCAACTTCTTTATCCATTATTTGCTCTCTGGGATATTTAACTTGTGCCGTAGAAGAGATTCCAGTAAAAAGAACCGTCCCAACCTTTGGGGTGGCTGTGTCTTTTTGATTTTAAATTAACTAAGCCATAGGACCATAAGTGGAAGTGCCCTAGGCTCTGTTGCTTTGTTTTTTAGATGTTTCAGGAAACACCATACACTTCTCCCGAGTGGCTGTTGGCAATTTACATCCCGCCCATCAGCATAACAAGGCTCCCAGTTCTCCATGGCCTGTCCTGCCTTTCTGGATTTTACACTTTTTTCAGATGGCCCTTTTGACCGGGGGGAAGTGAGACTTCATTGTAGTGCAGATTTCCTTTGCAAGCTTGCTTGGTTGGCCAAAAAGGGCGTATGCGTTTTTTCCTGAATATATTCAGGAAAAAACGCATACGCCCTTTTTGGCCAAGTGCATCATTGTGGACGTTCTGCCTCTTTTCCTATGCTTTAAATGCAATTCCAGTCTACCTCCTGAAATCGGTTTCCTGCAATTCTGCCCCGCTTTCAAGTCCTCTTGGCAGCCTTACTTCAGTATATTTTTGGACGATAGCTGTCATTTATAACTCTGCAGGTTTGTGAATTACAGTGCCCCTGAGCTCCTTTCTTCAACTCGCTTTCTCGTGAGCTGGCCACAACACCGCAGGATTGCTTCAGGCCCTAATCTGGTTCCGGCACGGCACGCTGAGCCTTTGGTTAATTCCTCTTCCTGGTGGGAAATGAGAGTTAAATTGGCCCGTCCAGACACCTCCAGCTAGTCTCTCATTGGTTCTCCCTATTCCTGTTCATCTTCCGCAGAAATTGCAAACTGGGCCTAACAGGATGTTAAAGGCACTGACTCTCCAAGTCGGGAGAGTGTTAGTAAAGCGTCTGGAATGTTGCACCCGAGTACCTGGGGACGAAAACTGACACATATTGGAACACGTCTCCCGATCACACGGTTGATCATACTCTGGGTTCCACATGCATGTTTTAGCTGAAGGAAGAATCCCTTAAACCTGGAGAGTTGAGACCCGTGGAATGGGTACCATGCAATATGACTTCAAAGGGTCTTCATTTGCTCACCAAACCTCTCCAGTCCTATCACTGCTGCCTTTATGCCCCTGTACACACGCTTGATTCTCTTTCAGAGACATAGCAATCCATAGGTTTTAAGATACTTCCTAGTCAGGTACACTGTTAGGCATTTAATATGTGGTGTTGAGTCCATTTCATTGAGCAAGGAGTAGCTCTTGTCTATTCCATATTTGGCTTAAGGAACTTTATCTGTGCTCATTTCAATCTCTGGTTTTATGCAGCACCCCAACTCACCTTTCCCCTTAAGCAAGCATAAGTTGGTTTTCTAAATTTGAGACCCTGTTCTGTTTTGTAATTCAGTTCCTGTGTAGCCAAGTTTACATTCCGTGTATTAGTGATATCTTATGATGTTTCTTTTTCTGTGTGACTTATTTCAGGTAGAATCATCGTACCTGAATCCACTCATTATGCTGCTACGGGCCTGATGACATAGATTTCATTGCTGAGTGATACTGCATTGTACGTAAGTACCACAACTTCTTTATCCATTTTTCACTTTCTGCGATATTGAACTTGTACCGTAAACCAGGTTCTTGTAAACAGAGCCGTCCCAACCTTTGGGGTGGCTGTGTCTTTTTGCTTTTAATTTCCCTAAGCTATAGGACCATAAGTGGAAGTGCCCTAGGCTCTGTTGCTTTGAATTTTAGATGTTTCAGGAAACACCATACACTTCTCCCGAGTGGCTGTTGGCAATTTACATCCCGCCCATCAGCATAACAAGGCTCCCAGTTCTCCATGGCCTGTCCTGCCTTTCTGGATTTTACACTTTTTTCAGATGGCCCTTTTGAGCGGGGGCAAGTGAGACTTCATTGTAGTGCAGATTTCCTTTGCAAGCTTGCTTGGTTGGCCAAAAAGGGCGTATGCGTTTTTTCCTGAATATATTCAGGAAAAAACGCATACGCCCTTTTTGGCCAAGTGCATCATTGTGGACGTTCTGCCTCTTTTCCTATGCTTTAAATGCAATTTCAGTCTACCTCCTGAAATCGGTTTCCTGCAATTCTGCCCCGCTTTCAAGTCCTCTTGGCAGCCTTACTTCAGTATATTATTGGTCGATAGCTGTCATTTATAACTCTGCAGGTTTGTGAATTACAGTGCCCCTGAGCTCCTTTCTTCAACTCGCTTTCTCGTGAGCTGGCCGCAACACCGCAGGATTGCTTCAGGCCCTAATCTGGTTTCGGCACGGCACGCTGAGCCTTTGGTTAATTCCTCTTCCTGGTGCGAAATGAGAGTTAAATTGGCCCGTCCAGACACCTCCATCTAGTCTGTCATTGGTTCTCCCTATTCCTGTTCATCTTCCGCAGAAATTGCAAACTGGGCCAAACAGGAGGTTAAAGGCACTGACTCTCCAAGTCGGGAGAGTGTTAGTAAAGTGTCTGGAATGTTGCACCCGAGTACCAGGGGACGAAAACTGACACATATTGGAACACGTCTCCCGATCACACGGTTGATCATACTCTGGGTTCCACATGCATGTTTTAGCTGAAAGAAGAATACCTTAAACCTGGAGAGTTGAGACCCGTGGAATGGGTACCATGCAATATGACTTCAAAGGGTCTTCATTTGCTCACCGAACCTCTCCAGTCCTATCACTGCTGCGTTTATGCCCCTGTACACACGCTTGATTCTCTTTCGGAGACATAGCAATCCATAGGTTTTAAGATACTTCCTAGTCAGGTACACTCTTAGGCATTTAATATGGTGTGTTGAGTCCATTTCGTTGAGCAAGGAGTAGCTCTTGTCTATTCCATATTTGGCTTAAGGAACTTTATCTGTGCTCATTTCAATCTCTGGTTTTATGCAGCACCCCAACTCACCTTTCCCCTTAAGCAAGCATAAGTTGGGTTTCTAAATTTGAGACCCTGTTCTGTTTTGTAATTCAGTTCCTGTGTAGCCAAGTTTACATTCCGTGTATTAGTGATATCTTATGATGTTTCTTTTTCTGTGTGACTTATTTCAGTTAGAATCATCGTACCTGAATCCACTCATTATGCTGCTACGGGCCTGATGACATAGATTTCATTGCTGAGTGATACTGCATTGTACGTAAGTACCACAACTTCTTTATCCATTTTTCACTTTCTGCGATATTGAACTTGTACCGTAAACCAGGTTCTTGTAAAGAGAGCCGTCCCAACCTTTGGGGTGGCTGTGTGTTTTTGCTTTTAATTTCCCTAAGCTATAGGACCATAAGTGGAAGTGCCCTAGGCTCTGTTGCTTTGATTTTTAGATGTTTCAGGAAACACCATACACTTCTCCCGAGTGGCTGTTGGCAATTTACATCCCGCCCATCAGCATAACAAGGCTCCCAGTTCTCCATGGCCTGTCCTGCCTTTCTGGATTTTACACTTTTTTCAGATGGCCCTTTTGACCGGGGGGAAGTGAGACTTCATTGTAGTGCAGATTTCCTTTGCAAGCTTGCTTGGTTGGCCAAAAAGGGCGTATGCGTTTTTTCCTGAATATATTCAGGAAAAAACGCATACGCCCTTTTTGGCCAAGTGCATCATTGTGGACGTTCTGCCTCTTTTCCTATGCTTTAAATGCAATTCCAGTCTACCTCCTGAAATCGGTTTCCTGCAATTCTGCCCCGCATTCAAGTCCTCTTGGCAGCCTTACTTCAGTATATTTTTGGACGATAGCTGTCATTTATAACTCTGCAGGTTTGTGAATTACAGTGCCCCTGAGGTCCTTTCTTCAACTCACTTTCTCATGAGCTGGCCACAACACCGCAGGATTGCTTCAGGCCCTAATCTGGTTCCGGCACGGCACGCTGAGCCTTTGGTTAATTCCTCTTCCTGGTGCGAAATGAGAGTTAAATTGGCCCGTCCAGACACCTCCAGCTAGTCTGTCATTGGTTCTCCCTATTCCTGTTCATCTTCCGCAGAAATTGCAAACTGGGCCAAACAGGAGGTTAAAGGCACTGACTCTCCAAGTCGGGAGAGTGTTAGTAAAGCGTCTGGAATGTTGCACCCGAGTACCAGGGGACGAAAACTGACACATATTGGAACACGTCTCCCGATCACATGGTTGATCATACTCTGGGTTCCACATGCATGTTTTAGCTGAAGGAAGAATACCTTAAACCTGGAGAGTTGAGACCCGTGGAATGGGTACCATGCAATATGACTTCAAAGGGTCTTCATTTGCTCACCGAACCTCTCCAGTCCTATCACTGCTGCGTTTATGCCCCTGTACACACGCTTGATTCTCTTTCGGAGACATAGCAATCCATAGGTTTTAAGATACTTCCTAGTCAGGTACACTCTTAGGCATTTAATATGGTGTGTTGAGTCCATTTCGTTGAGCAAGGAGTAGCTCTTGTCTATTCCATATTTGGCTTAAGGAACTTTATCTGTGCTCATTTCAATCTCTGGTTTTATGCAGCACCCCAACTCACCTTTCCCCTTAAGCAAGCATAAGTTGGTTTTCTAAATTTGAGACCCTGTTCTGTTTTGTAATTCAGTTCCTGTGTAGCCAAGTTTACATTTCGTGTATTAGTGATATCTTATGATGTTTCTTTTTCTGTGTGACTTATTTCAGTTAGAATCACCGTACCTGAATCCACTCATTATGCTGCTATGGGCCTGATGACATAGATTTCATTGCTGAGTGATATTGCATTGTACGTAAGTACCACAACTTCTTTATCCATTTTTCAATTTCTGCAATATTGAACTTGTACCGTAAACGTGGTTCTTGTAAACACAGCCGTGCCAAAATTTCTGGTGGCTGTGTCTTTTTGATTTTAATTACCCTAAGCTATAGGACCATAAGTGGAAGTGCCCTAGGCTCTGTTGCTTTGTTTTTTAGGTGTTTCAGGAAACACCATACACTTCTCCCGAGTGGCTGTTGGCAATTTACATCCTGCCCATCAGCATAAGATGGCTCCCAGTTCTCCATGGCCTGTCATGCCTTTATGGATTTTACACTTTTTTCAGATGGCCCTTTTGACCAGGGGGAATTGAGACTTCATTGTAGTGCAGATTTCCTTTGCAAGCTTGCTTGGTTGGCCAAAAAGGGCGTATGCGTTTTTTCCTGAATCTATTCAGGAAAAAACACATACGCCCTTTTTGGGCAAGTCAGGTTTTTGAATTGCAGTGGCCCTTAGCTCCATTTTTCAGCTCTTAGTTTTGTGATCTTGCCCCATAACCACAGGATTCCTTGAAGCCCTATTCTTCTTCTGGGGCACCTTGCTGTGCCTTTGGTTCATTCTTCTTACTGATGTGAAATTAGAGTGACATGTGCCCATTGAAACCGCTACAGCTAGTTTCTCACTGGTTCCCCCTATTCCCATTCATCCTCCGCACTAACTGAAGACTGTGCGATACCAGAACTTAAAGGCATTGACTCTCCATGTGGGGATGTTGTTAGTAAAGCGGCTGGAATGTCGATCCGGAGCCCCAGGAGAGGAAAAATGTGGTGCGTTTTAGAAACCTTTCCCGATCAGTCGCTGGGTTTCCCAAGCATGGTTTAGCTGTAGGAAGATTCCCTTCAACCTGGAGTGTTGGGACCCTTGGAATGAGTAGCATGAAGTATTGCATTAAACTTTCGGCAGTTGCTCACCGAAGCTCACCAATCCTCTCAGCCCCAAGTGTCCAGCCTTATGTCTTATCCAGCTGTGGGTTTATATGTGGTCAATCCAGGTTGCATCACAGCCCCTGAGCGAATTTTGTAAGAATTTTTCTCTCTTTCATTGTTTCTGCGTTTTGTTTTTAACATTTATTTCTATAATGGGGTTTAGCTCATTTTCACTGCTGTGTTTGTGCCGCTCTGCACACACTTGATTCCCTTATGGAGATAGATCAATACATGGGTTTTAAGATTCTTATTACTCAGATATATTTCTCTGCGGTGTATAGGGTGTGTTGAGGCCAGTTCATTGAGCAAGGTGTAGATCTTGTCTAATACCTATTTGGTTTCTTGAACGGTATCTGTGCTAATTTCAAACTCTGGTTTTATGCATCACCCCACCTCTCCTTTCCCCTTAAGCTGACATAAGTGTGTTTTCTAAATGTGAGACACTGTTCTGTTCTGTAATTCATTTCTTGTGCAGCCATATTTACCCTCCCTCTATAAGTGATATCTTATGATATGTTTCTTTTTCTGTTTGACTTATTTCAAGTAGTATTATCGGACCTAAATCCACTCTTTATCCTTCTACTAGCCTTATTACATTGATTTCATGGTGAAGAGATATTCCATTGTACATAAGTACCACATCTTCTTTATCCATTGTTCTCTTTCCTGGGATATTTAAGGTGTACTGAAGTTGAGGTTCTTGTAAACAGAGTAGCCCTAAACTGTGGTGTGCTTGTGTCTTGTTGATTTTTAGACTTCCCTAGATATACTCCCATGATTGGAAGTGTCCTATGCTCTGTAGCTCTGTTTTTAGATGATTTAGGAACCACCATACACTTCTCCAGAGTGGCTCTCGGCAGTTCACACACTGCCCATCAGCGTATAAAGGCTCCCTGTTCTCCATGGCCTGTCCTGCATTTCTGGTTTTTACAATTTTTTAGGATGGCCCTTTTGACCGGTGGGAAATGAGACTTCTTTGTTGTGCACATTTGCATTGCTTGCTTGCTTCGTTGCCCATAAAGTGCGTATGCGTTTTTTCCTGGATATAATCAGGAAAAATCGCATACGCCCTTTTGGGCCAACTGCATCATTGTCGAAATTCTGCCGCTTTTCATGTGCGTTAAAGACGAGTCCAATCTATCTCTTGAAATCTGTTTCTTGCAATTCTGTCTTGCATTCAGATCCTCTTCTTTGCCTTACCTCGACATATTTTTGGACGTTAGTTTTCATTTATAACTCTGCAGGTTTGTGAATTGCAGTGACCCTGAGCTCCATGTTTTAAGTTGCTCTTTTGTGAGCTGGCCTCAAACCCGCAGGATTGCTTCAGGCCCTATTTTGGCTCCGGCGAGGCAGGCTGAGCCTTTTTTTAATTCTTATTCTTAATGGGAAATTAGAGTGATATGTGCCCATCCAAACCCCTACAACTCTTCTCTCATTGGTTCCCCCTCTTCCCGTTCATCCTCCTCACAATTTGCAAAATGTGTGAAACAGAAGTTTAAATGTGCTGATTCTCCAAGTGGGGAGCTTCTAAGTAACGTGGCTGGAATGGTGAACAGGAGCACCAGGAGAGGATAAATGAGGTGCATCACATGGTGTACAGTCCTCTGGGTTTTCCATGCATGTTTTAGCTGTAGGAAGATCCCTTGAACCTGCAGATTTGGGACCCATTGAATGGGTACCAGGTAGTATTACTTTAAAGGGTGTGCATTTCCTCACCCAACCTCACATTTCTCTTAGCGCAAACAGTTTCCAGCCTTATGTCTCATCCTGCTGTGGGTCTAGATGTGTTCAATCCATGTTGCATCACCGTCCCTGAGGAAAAGTTGTAAGAGGTTTTCTCTGTCTCTCTGTCGTTTATTTTTTTCAATTTATTACTATATTGGTTACAGCTGATTTTCAAAGCTCTGTTTCTTGCTGCTGTACATCCACTTGATTCACGTACAGAGAGACATCAATAAATTCTTTTTCAGATTCTTACCAGTCGTATATATTCTTTTCCGGTGACTTGAGTGTGCTGAGTGCAGTTCTTTTAGCTACCATGTAGGCCTTGTTGATTATCAGTTTGGTATTTGGAATGGTATCTTTGCTAATTTCAACCTCCTGGATGATGCCTCACCCCTCCCCACCTTTCCCGTTTAGCAGCCTTATGCGTGTTTTCTACATATTTGACTATGTTTTTGTTTTGTAATTTATTTCATGTGTAGCCATTTTGGATTCCACCTTTAAGTGATATCTTATGATATGTGTCTTTTTCTTTTTGAATTCTGTCACTTAGAATGATCATACGTAACTCCTCCGGAGTTGTTACAGCTGGCCATATTTCATTGATTTCCAGGCTGAATAATATTCCACTCTACCTAAGTACCACATCTCTATCCATTTTTTCCCTCCAGAGACATTTAAGTTATATCCTAGTCGAGGATCTTTTAAACAGAGAGGGGGTAAACATTGGGGTGCCTGTGTCCTCTCGAGTTTTGTTTTTCCCAAGATATACGCCCATGAGTGCAAGTGCCCTATGCTCTGTAGCTCATTGTTTAGATGCTTTAGTAAACACAATACACTTCTCCAGAATGGCCGTTGGCAATATACATTTCCACTATAAGTCTCACAGGGCTCCCTCTTCTCCTTGCCCTGTCCTGCATTTCTGTTGTTTACGCTTTATGAGGATGGCTCTTCTGACTGATGCAAAGTGATGTCTTTTGTAGTATTGACTTCCAGTGCCCACCTGTTTGGTTGGCTAAAAAGGTGTACGCTCTTTTCTTGAATATATACACAAAAAAACGCATACACCCTTTTTGGCCAACTGCAGTGTTGGCAATGTTCAGCTCCTTTTCTTGTGCTTAATGGCGAGTCCTTTCTACCTCCTCAAATCCCTTTCCTGCCATTCTCCCTTGCTTACAAGTCCTTTTCTCTGACTTTCCTCAAGACATTTTTCAGTGATGGATATTTTCAACTCTGCAGTTTTGTGAATTGTACTGCCCCTGAGTTCTATTGTTCAACTTGTGTTTATGGGAACTGGCCACAAAGCAGCGGGATTTCCTCAAGCCCTATACTGTTTCCATGGGCAACCCTAGCCTTTGGTCAATTCGTCTTCCTGATTGGAAATTAGAGTGACATGTGCCTGTCTGAACACGTAGGACTTGTCTCTCATTGTTCCTCATCCTTCCGCTTCATCCTCTGGACAAATTCCAAACTGTACGCAACAGGATGTTGACAGTGCTGACATCTCCAAGTGGGGAGACTGTTAGTAAAGACGCTGGAGGGGTGAACCCGAGCACCAGGAGATGAGGAGATGAGATGCCTTTTCCAAACTCTTCCCGATCAGACGGTATGCCATCCTCTGGGTGTGACAGACATGTTTTAGCAGTAGGAAGAGTCCCATTCATGTAAGGAGAACACCAGGGCTTTTTCAAAATCAGTGTCTCCCCGAAACCCAAACTGGGGAATTTTTTAAGCTACGGCTACACATATGTTCATTAAGGGCCTTGGGAAGTAGGCAGAGTCCAAACTTTAGATGATTGAAGTCTTCAGGGTCAGAAGCACTCACCACCAGCTTCCCTTAGGTTACACTTTAACTGTCATTGATAGATGATGTCAATAAAAATATCTATTCTTTTTCAGATTATTTCCCCTTATAGGTTATTGCAAAATGTTGAGTGTAGTTCCCTGTGCTATACAGTAGTTCCTTGTTGATGATCTATTTTATACATAGCAGTGTGTATGTGTTCATCCCAAACTGTTAATTTATCCCTCCTCCCACCTTTCCCCTTTGGTAATAATAAATTATAAGATTTTATACTTCTCAGAAATGGGGGAGCTGAAATGGAAAAGCATTTAAAAAAATTTAATTAAATTTAAAAAAAAAAGCATTTCAATGGAAAAGCATTAAAAAAAAGCATTAAAAAAAAAGCATTTCAATGGAAAAACATTTAAAACAAGATTGAAGGTTTAACCAAGATTATTAGATGTACATCCTTGGAAAGAAATCACTTCATTTCTCTAATATTGAGCTGACAAATAAGACAAACCTTTTCACTGAACTTGCTTATAATAAAGTGATGGAAATATCCAATGGAAGTGTTAGAAACATCTTATTTTACCCGAGCCTTATACACTGTTCTATGTTAACTACACTTTGGCTCACACATCTGTTCATTGAGGTTACAATAGTCTCAATTTCTGTTACTGATCCTCCAGAGTGGACCCCAACAAGTGTCCCCCTGCCCAGTGTCATTGGGGCCAACAGATCGAGACTGAGTTTGGTTCACAAGCAAAGGAAACTTTATATTTTGATCAGAGAATGGAGAGGTGAGAGCATGTACTACCCTGTGGGCTGTGGGCTGGGCTGCTGTGTAGAGATCCTGTCAGAGTCAGTGGGAGGGAGGGGGCGGAGCTCTCGAGGGCCGGGTTGGCTGTAGCTCAGGCTCTATATCGCGGAGTCTGCACTGGGCCCCAGGAGCTGAGGTGTCGACCCAGCCATTCTGCACTAGGAAATCTGGTCTGAAGTGCCGGGTGTGGAACCTCTGCATGCGGGACCCTAGGAGCACGTGAAATTAGACAAAGCACAAAGGATAAAAAAGGTTAGACTTGACTTTATTGCCCAGATTCTATTTTTATCTCCCAGGGATTTTTAATGGGCTTTGCTGGGGACAAACCCCCCCTCTGCCTTTTGTCCCGTTCCTCATTCTTGGAGTGCTGAGGGTGCAGACCCTTCTTCTGTAACTGCTGAGTGCTGAGTTGGGAGCCCTCATACCCTGGGGCGAGGGTCAGAGCTTCTCCCCAGCAGCCTCCAGGTGACGTTGATTGTCCCCAGGCCCCCTGCCTCCCTGCTCGTCCACCTGAGCACCAGCATTGGAAGTGTTATAGATTCTAATGACCTTTAAGGGTCCAGGAAAGAGATGTGCAGAGACGCTGTGGGGGCCGGTTTCACCCCGCCCCACATTTGTTCGGCCACCTTAGGCTGACCGTTTCTGCCAGCCTAGATGCTCTGACCAGTAGTCTGCACTTTCTTCAATTAGGCCCCTGAATTAACGTACAAACAGCACCAGGGGTCAGAGCCCTGCCCGCTCAACTCCCAGACAGTCCAGGGTCAGTGGTGATCAAGGACCATGATGGCCACTGAGTCAACAGCCTTTTGAAGTAAACAAGAGTCCAGCCGGTCTTACTGGCCACCATCATCACGGTGTCTGTAGGCTTTTCTATGGTGACAGTGTGATATACGGTTCCCCCGCCAAGATTATTAGCTCCCCTCTGGGTGCAGTAAGTCCTGCAAGCAGTAGTCTACTCTTTTGGGACACACTCTTGTTGTTT
Source organism: Lagenorhynchus albirostris (assembly GCF_949774975.1). Classification (NCBI taxonomy): domain Eukaryota; kingdom Metazoa; phylum Chordata; class Mammalia; order Artiodactyla; family Delphinidae; genus Lagenorhynchus; species Lagenorhynchus albirostris. The sequence continues at coordinate 26,817 of NW_026783500.1, forward strand.
TATGAGAGAAACTCCAGGTCAAGTGATGTTCACACGAGTCGTCATGGTGCCCTGTTGCCCCCGGTTATCTCTCTGGATGTTGGAGTTGGAGGGCCTCCTCACTCGAGGTCGGTGTGCCCACGGAGCGAACCCTGCAACTTCAGGGCATGGTTGGTGGTTAGGATCACCACGTGGGGTCCTTTTCCCTTAGGAGGGAGGTGGCCTTTTGGGCTGCTGATTTCCAGGTTTTTAGATACCGCCAGTATCTTGGCCAGATGTGGCAGTGGGCCAAGCCCCTTGGTGACCATAGTTTATCCTACCTGGATGGCATTCTTGCATTGTTCCATTTCAAGTGGTCCCAGGTTTTGCACTAATTCTCCAATGGCGATTCACCTTTCACCGGGAATGTAAAGGTCAAAGGGTTTAGCTAAATTAGGGAGTTCCAGGGCAAGGGTCTGAATTGACTGCTCTTTCCATTCTTGAAAGGCCACTTGTGGATTCTATTCAAAAGGATCATCATCTTTTCCTTTCAGTGTTTCATATAGAGGCCCAGCTAGTAGACTGTAGTTAGGGATCCAGAAGCAGCAAACCCTGGCCTCCCCAGGAACCCCTAAGCTGTCTTCTAGTTTTAGAAAGGGGTAAGGCTGAAAATGGTTTCTTCCCTTTCCTGGGATGGACTTCTCCAACCTTCTGTGAGAATGAAGCCCAGGCAGGTCACGGCAGTCTGTGATATTTGAGCTTTTTCTTGGACAACTTCTATCCTTTATTGGCTTGGTAGTTCAGAGGCCTCCTTAGTAGGGCTGGCGATCAGAATGTCGTCTGCATATTGAAGGAGGGTTTCCTTTTCCAGAGGTAGAACTTTTAGGTCTTTAGCTAAGCTTTCCCCAAAGATGGTGTGGGAATTTTTGCACCCTTGGGGCCAGACGGCCCGGAAGTATTGTTTTAGTTGTATGTTGAGTCCTGCCACTCACAAGCCAAAATTTCTTGTGACTCTGGGACTAATGGAATACAAAAGAAGGCATCATTGAAGACTAATACAGAATACCATGTCCTGGTGGTTGGTAGAATGACCAGCAGGGTGTAGGAATTAGGAGCAACTGGAGGTATATCCTCGGTGGCTTCACTGACTGTCCTGACATCCTTTACCAGGTCCCCAGCAGCCCATGGGGCTCTCGTGGTCAGACCAATCCCAGAATATGGAGCTCACCTGGGCAGGTACCCCACCCCCACCCCAGCCCACAGGGCTCTCGTGGTCAGGCCCCTCCCAGGATACAGAGCTACCCTTGCAGGTACTGTGGCAGGGCTGGGCACACAGGAACCGTGCACATAGCCCTCATTGCAGAGCACCCCCAGCTCACCTGTCGCTCAGAGCTGACACAGAGCACCTCAGAGCAGGACTTGAACTAACAAACAGCACCTGCGACAAGTCTGTGACCCTGGGCATCACTCCGTGAGGCCTCCCTCCACCTGGTCTTCCAGAGACTTCCACTGCACCCGGGCCACCAGGCCTCTGTCTCCAACCACCACCCACCCCTCCTCTCCCTGACTCCTGGGTTCCTCTCATTAGGAGAGGGTTTTCTTGAAGTTGTCTCCCACTCATGGGCCAGATAAAATGATTAGAAAACAAGCCAAAGCTGCAGCCCCTTGTCTATCCTGACTCTCAGGAGCCCACACCTGTTCCTTGGACCTGGCCGGTTCAGCAAGTTCCATTTTCTGCAACTGTGAGCCCCTGAGGGGTGATGATTGGCTGACCTGGGCAGCCTTACCGTGCCGGCCAGCCCTCCCCAGGTGTGCCTGGGTTGAGATCACTATAAATAGCACTCCAGGCAGCAAGAGCCCCTGCAGCCGTGCCTGACGCCATTTTCTCTGCCCTGTCAGCAGTCTCGGGGCTGGGCTGGTGGGAGGGAGTGAGAGGCCACGGCTTTGTGGGTGGCCCAGTGTGAGTGGGGCTCTGCTGGACTTTCTGCAGCAGTTGCCAGGCTGCCACCTGCTAAAGAAGAAGATGTGTCACCCATACCTGCTGCTGGAATTTCTCCCTGGGCAGAGGTGAGGAAGGAAAAAAGCAGTGGGGGCAGGGACAGGACGGGTATCTCAGGCAGGGAAATGGAAATCTTCCAGAAGAGCACCCAGGGCCAGGACCATCCTGGCTGGCCTGCAGGCACCAAGTCGGCCGGCATGCTGTCACTCGTGTGGCTCTATGGCCCTCCCTCTAGGCTTTCAAGTCCTTGTATATATTCAGGTGTTTTACCTGGGATGGGTGGGAATAGTTCAGCAGCAACTGGCCTGGGGCTCAGCTCACGTTTACTCACAGATGCCTCGGCACGGTGCCCCAGCTTTGCAATGAGGACGCTTGTTGCGTGGGGGCTGCTGGCTGAATGGGAGACGGTTCCCCACCACTGACCAACTTCAGAATTGTTTACAACTGGAGCAAGTGCCCTGATACGGTTTTCCTCTGTGGAACTGGTGGGTTCTGTGTTTTTTTTCTCTTTTTCGTTTTGGGTTCAAGGTAGATTTTATTCCTCTTTTTTGTATTTACAGATATAAACATGGAAATAATTTATTCATATAAATACATGTATGTGAAGGGAATAATTGTTTTTTCTATTTTTTAAATTTTATTTCTTTTTAATTTTGAATTTTATTTTATATTTTTATACAGCAGGTTCTTATTGGTTATCTATTTTATACATATAAATGTATACATGCCAATCCCAGTCTCTCAACTCCTCCCACCACCCCCCCCAACAGCTTTCCCCCCTTGTTGTCCATACGTTTGTTGTCTACATCTGTTGCTCTATTTATGCCTTGCAAAATGGTTAATCTGTACAGGTTTTCTAGGTTCCACATATATGCATGAATATACAAGATTTGTTTTTCTCTTTCTGACTTACTTCACTCTGTATGACAGTCTCTAGATGCATCGACGTCTCTACAAATGACCCAATTTCATTCCTTTTCATGGCTTAGTAATATTCCATTTTATATATGTACCACGGCTTTATGCATTCGTCTGTCTGTGGGCATTTAGGTTGCTTCCATTACCTCGATATTGTAAATAGTGATGCAATGAACATTGCGGTGAATGTCTCTTTTTGATTTATGGTTTTGTCTGGGTATATGTCCAGTACTGGGATTGCTGTATCATATGGTAATTCTATTGTTAGTTTCTTAAGAAATTTCATATTGTTCTCCATAGCGACTGTATCAATTTATATTCCCAACAATAGTGGAAGAGGGTTCCTTTTCTCCACACCCTTTCCAGCATTTTTTGCTTGTAGATTTTCTATGATGCCTATTCTACCAGGTGTGAGGTGATACCTCATTGTTGAATCCATTTAGTTGAGCAAGGGGTAGGTCTTGTCTATTCCATATTTGGCTTAAGGAACTTTATCTGTGCTCATTTCAATCTCTGGTTTTATGCAGCACCCCAACTCACCTTTCCCCTTAAGCAAGCATAAGTTGGTTTTCTAAATTTGAGACCCTGTTCTGTTTTGGAATTCAGTTCCTGTGTAGCCAAGTTTACATTCCGTGTATTAGTGATATCTTATGATGTTTCTTTTTCTGTGTGACTTATTTCAGTTAGAATCATCATACCTGAATCCACTCATTATGCTGCTACGGGCCTGATGACATAGATTTCATTGCTGTGTGATATTGCATTGTACGTAAGTACCACAACTTCTTTATCCATTTTTCACTTTCTGCGATATTGAACTTGTACCGTAAACCAGGTTCTTGTAAAGAGAGCCGTCCCAACCTTTGGGGTGGCTGTGTCTTTTTGATTTTAATTTCCCTAAGCTATAGGACCATAAGTGGAAGTGCCCTAGGCTCTGTTGCTTTGTTTTTTAGATGTTTCAGGAAACACCATACACTTCTCCCGAGTGGCTGTTGGCAATTTACATCCCGCCCATCAGCATAACAAGGCTCCCAGTTCTCCATGGCCTGTCCTGCCTTTCTGGATTTTACACTTTTTTCAGATGGCCCTTTTGACCGGGGGGAAGTGAGACTTCATTGTAGTGCAGATTTCCTTTGCAAGCTTGCTTGGTTGGCCAAAAAGGGCGTATGCGTTTTTTCCTGAATATATTCAGGAAAAAACGCATACGCCCTTTTTGGCCAAGTGCATCATTGTGGACGTTCTGCCTCTTTTCCTATGCTTTAAATGCAATTCCAGTCTACCTCCTGAAATCGGTTTCCTGCAATTCTGCCCCGCTTTCAAGTCCTCTTGGCAGCCTTACTTCAGTATATTTTTGGACGATAGCTGTCATTTATAATCCTGCAGGTTTGTGAATTACAGTGCCCCTGAGCTCCTTTCTTCAACTCGCTTTCTCGTGAGCTGGCCGCAACACCGCAGGATGGCTTCAGGCCCTAATCTGGTTCCGGCACGGCACGCTGAGCCTTTGGTTAAATCCTATTCCTGGTGGGAAATGAGAGTTAAATTTGCCCGTCCAGACACCTCCATCTAGTCTGTGATTGGTTTTCCCTATCCTGTTCATCTTCCGCAGAAATTGCAAACTGGGCCAAACAGGAGGTTAAAGGCACTGACTCTCCAAGTCGGGAGAGTGTTAGTAAAGCGTCTGGAATGTTGCACCCGAGTACCAGGGGACGAAAACTGACACATATTGGAACACGTCTCCCGATCACACGGTTGATCATACTCTGGGTTCCACATGCATGTTTTAGCTGAAGGAAGAATCCCTTAAACCTGGAGAGTTGAGACCCGTGGAATGGGTACCATGCAATATGACTTCAAAGGGTCTTCATTTGCTCACCGAACCTCTCCAGTCCTATCTCTGCTACCTTTATTCCCCTGTACACACGCTTGATTCTCTTTCGGAGACATAGCAATCCATAGGTTTTAAGATACTTCCTAGTCAGGTACATTCTTAGGCGTTTAATATGGGGTGTTGAGTCCATTTCGTTGAGCAAGGAGTAGCTCTTGTCTATTCCATATTTGGCTTAAGGAACTTTATCTGTGCTCATTTCAATCTCTGGTTTTATGCAGCACCCCAACTCACCTTTCCCCTTAAGCAAGCATAAGTTGGGTTTCTAAATTTGAGACCCTGTTCTGTTTTTGTAATTCAGTTCCTGTGTAGCCAAGTTTACATTCCGTGTATTAGTGATATCTTATGATGTTTCTTTTTCTTGTGACTTATTTCAGTTAGAATCATCGTACCTGAATCCACTCATTATGCTGCTACGGGCCTGATGACATAGATTTCATTGCTGAGTGATACTGCATTGTACGTAAGTACCACAACTTCTTTATCCATTTTTCACTTTCTGCGATATTGAACTTGTACCGTAAACCAGGTTCTTGTAAACAGAGCCGTCCCAACCTTTGGGGTGGCTGTGTCTTTTTGATTTTAATTTCTCTAAGCTATAGGACCATAAGTGGAAGTGCCCTAGGCTCTGTTGCTTTGATTTTTAGATGTTTCAGGAAACACCATACACTTCTCCCGAGTGGCTGTTGGCAATTTACATCCCGCCCATCAGCATAACAAGGCTCCCAGTTCTCCATGGCCTGTCCTGCCTTTCTGGATTTTACACTTTTTTCAGATGGCCCTTTTGACCGGGGGGAAGTGAGACTTCATTGTAGTGCAGATTTCCTTTGCAAGCTTGCTTGGTTGGCCAAAAAGGGCGTATGCGTTTTTTCCTGAATATATTCAGGAAAAAACGCATACGCCCTTTTTGGCCAAGTGCATCATTGTGGACGTTCTGCCTCTTTTCCTATGCTTTAAATGCAATTCCAGTCTACCTCCTGAAATCGGTTTCCTGCAATTCTGCCCCGCTTTCAAGTCCTCTTGGCAGCCTTACTTCAGTATATTTTTGGACGATAGCTGTCATTTATAACTCTGCAGGTTTGTGAATTTCTGTGCCCCTGAGCTCCTTTCTTCAACTCACTTTCTCGTGAGCTGGCCGCAACACCACAGGATTGCTTCAGGCCCTAATCTGGTTCCGGCACGGCACGCTGAGCCTTTGGTTAATTCCTCTTCCTGGTGGGAAATGAGAGTTAAATTGGCCCGTCCAGACACCTCCAGCTAGTCTGTCATTGGTTCTCCCTATTCCTGTTCATCTTCCGCAGAAATTGCAAACTGGGCCAAACAGGAGGTTAAAGGCACTGACTCTCCAAGTCGGGAGAGTGTTAGTAAAGCGTCTGGAATGTTGCACCCGAGTACCAGGGGACGAAAACTGACACATATTGGAACACGTCTCCCGATCACACGGTTGATCATACTCTGGGTTCCACATGCATTTTTTAGCTGAAGGAAGAGCACCTTAAACCTGGAGAGTTGAGACCCGTGGAATGGGTACCATGCAATATGACTTCAAAGGGTCTTCATTTGCTCACCGAACCTCTCCAGTCCTATCACTGCTGCATTTATGCCCCTGTACACACGCTTGATTCTCTTTCGGAGACATAGCAATCCATAGGTTTTAAGATACTTCCTAGTCAGGTACATTCTTAGGCGTTTAATATGGGGTGTTGAGTCCATTTCGTTGAGCAAGGAGTAGCTCTTGTCTATTCCATATTTGGCTTAAGGAACTTTATCTGTGCTCATTTCAATCTCTGGTTTTATGCAGCACCCCAACTCACCTTTCCCCTTAAGCAAGCATATGATGGGTTTCTAAATTTGAGAACCTGTTCTGTTTTGTAATTCAGTTCCTGTGTAGCCAAGTTTACATTCCGTGTATTAGTGATATCTTATGATGTTTCTTTTTCTGTGTGACTTATTTCAGTTAGAATCATCATACCTGAATCCACTCATTATGCTGCTACGGGCCTGATGACATAGATTTCCTTGCTGAGTGTTATTGCATTATACGTAAGTACCACAACTTCTTTATCCATTTTTCACTTTCTGCAATATTGAACTTGTACCGTACACCAGGTTCTTGTAAACAGAGCCGTCCCAACCTTTGGGGTGGCTGTGTCTTTTTGATTTTAATTTCCCTAAACTATAGGACCATAGGTGGAAGTGCCCTAGGTTCTGTTGCTTTGTTTTTTAGATGTTTCAGGAAACACCATACACTTCTCCCGAGTGGCTGTTGGCAATTTACATCCCGCCCATCAGCATAAGAAGGCTCCCAGTTCTCCATGGCCTGTCCTGCCTTTCTGGATTTTACACTTTTTTCAGATGGCCCTTTTGACCGGGGGGAAGTGAGACTTCATTGTAGTGCAGATTTCCTTTGCAAGCTTGCTTGGTTGGCCAAAAAGGGCGTATGCGTTCTTTCCTGAATATATTCAGGAAAAAACGCATACGCCCTTTTTGGCCAAGTGCATCATTGTGGACGTTCTGCCTCTTTTCCTATGCTGTAAATGCTATTCCAGTCTACCTCCTGAAATCGGTTTCCTGCAATTCTGCCCCGCTTTCAAGTCCTCTTGGCAGCCTTACTTCAGTATATTATTGGTCGATAGCTGTCATTTATAACTCTGCAGGTTTGTGAATTACAGTGCCCCTGAGGTCCTTTCTTCAACTCACTTTCTCATGAGCTGGCCGCAACACCGCAGGATTGCTTCAGGCCCTAATCTGGTTCCGGCACGGCACGCTGAGCCTTTGGTTAATTCCTCTTCCTGGTGCGAAATGAGAGTTAAATTGGCCCGTCCAGACACCTCCAGCTAGTCTGTCATTGGTTCTCCCTATTCCTGTTCATCTTCCGCAGAAATTGCAAACTGGGCCAAACAGGAGGTTAAAGGCACTGACTCTCCAAGTCGGGAGAGTGTTAGTAAAGCGTCTGGAATGTTGCACCCGAGTACCAGGGGACGAAAACTGACACATATTGGAACACGTCTCCCGATCACACGGTTGATCATACTCTGGGTTCCACATGCATGTTTTAGCTGAAGGAAGAATCCCTTAAACCTGGAGAGTTGAGACCCGTGGAATGGGTACCATGCAATATGACTTCAAAGGGTCTTCATTTGCTCACCGAACCTCTCCAGTCCTATCACTGCTGCGTTTATGCCCCTGTACACACGTTTGATTCTCTTTCGGAGACATAGCAATCCATAGGTTTTAAGATACTTCCTAGTCAGGTACACTCTTAGGCATTTAATATGGTGTGTTGAGTCCATTTCGTTGAGCAAGGAGTAGCTCTTGTCTATTCCATATTTGGCTTAAGGAACTTTATCTGTGCTCATTTCAATCTCTGGTTTTATGCAGCACCCCAACTCACCTTTCCCCTTAAGCAAGCATAAGTTGGTTTTCTAAATTTGAGACCCTGTTCTGTTTTGGAATTCAGTTCCTGTGTAGCCAAGTTTACATTCCGTGTATTAGTGATATCTTATGATGTTTCTTTTTCTGTGTGACTTATTTCAGTTAGAATCATCGTACCTGAATCCACTCATTATGCTGCTACGGGCCTGATGACATAGATTTCATTGCTGAGTGATACTGCATTGTACGTAAGTACCACAACTTCTTTATCCATTTTTCACTTTCTGCGATATTGAACTTGTACCGTAAACCAGGTTCTTGTAAAGAGAGCCGTCCCAACCTTTGGGGTGGCTGTGTCTTTTTGCTTTTAATTTCCCTAAGCTATAGGACCATAAGTGGAAGTGCCCTAGGCTCTGTTGCTTTGATTTTTAGATGTTTCAGGAAACACCATACACTTCTCCCGAGTGGCTGTTGGCAATTTACATCCCGCCCATCAGCATAACAAGGCTCCCAGTTCTCCATGGCCTGTCCTGCCTTTCTGGATTTTACACTTTTTTCAGATGGCCCTTTTGACCGGGGGGAAGTGAGACTTCATTGTAGTGCAGATTTCCTTTGCAAGCTTGCTTGGTTGGCCAAAAAGGGCGTATGCGTTTTTTCCTGAATATATTCAGGAAAAAACGCATACGCCCTTTTTGGCCAAGTGCATCATTGTGGACGTTCTGCCTCTTTTCCTATGCTTTAAATGCAATTCCAGTCTACCTCCTGAAATCGGTTTCCTGCAATTCTGCCCCGCTTTCAAGTCCTCTTGGCAGCCTTACTTCAGTATATTTTTGGACGATAGCTGTCATTTATAACTCTGCAGGTTTGTGAATTACAGTGCCCCTGAGCTCCTTTCTTCAACTCGCTTTCTCGTGAGCTGGCCGCAACACCGCAGGATTGCTTCAGGCCCTAATCTGGTTCCGGCACGGCACGCTGAGCCTTTGGTTAATTCCTCTTCCTGGTGGGAAATGAGAGTTAAATTTGCCCGTCCAGACACCTCCAGCTAGTCTCTCATTGGTTCTCCCTATTCCTGTTCATCTTCCGCAGAAATTGCAAACTGGGCCAAACAGGAGGTTAAAGGCACTGACTCTCCAAGTCGGGAGAGTGTTAGTAAAGCGTCTGGAATGTTGCACCCGAGTACCAGGGGACGAAAACTGACACATATTGGAACACGTCTCCCGATCACACGGTTGATCATACTCTGGGTTCCACATGCATGTTTTAGCTGAAGGAAGAATCCCTTAAACCTGGAGAGTTGAGACCCGTGGAATGGGTACCATGCAATATGACTTCAAAGGGTCTTCATTTGCTCACCGAACCTCTCCAGTCCTATCACTGCTGCGTTTATGCCCCTGTACACACGCTTGATTCTCTTTCGGAGACATAGCAATCCATAGGTTTTAAGATACTTCCTAGTCAGGTACACTCTTAGGCATTTAATATGGTGTGTTGAGTCCATTTCGTTGAGCAAGGAGTAGCTCTTGTCTATTCCATATTTGGCTTAAGGAACTTTATCTGTGCTCATTTCAATCTCTGGTTTTATGCAGCACCCCAACTCACCTTTCCCCTTAAGCAAGCATAAGTTGGTTTTCTAAATTTGAGACCCTGTTCTGTTTTGGAATTCAGTTCCTGTGTAGCCAAGTTTACATTCCGTGTATTAGTGATATCTTATGATGTTTCTTTTTCTGTGTGACTTATTTCAGTTAGAATCATCGTACCTGAATCCACTCATTATGCTGCTACGGGCCTGATGACATAGATTTCATTGCTGAGTGATACTGCATTGTACGTAAGTACCACAACTTCTTTATCCATTTTTCACTTTCTGCGATATTGAACTTGTACCGTAAACCAGGTTCTTGTAAAGAGAGCCGTCCCAACCTTTGGGGTGGCTGTGTCTTTTCGCTTTTAATTTCCCTAAGCTATAGGACCATAAGTGGAAGTGCCCTAGGCTCTGTTGCTTTGATTTTTAGATGTTTCAGGAAACACCATACACTTCTCCCGAGTGGCTGTTGGCAATTTACATCCCGCCCATCAGCATAACAAGGCTCCCAGTTCTCCATGGCCTGTCCTGCCTTTCTGGATTTTACACTTTTTTCAGATGGCCCTTTTGACCGGGGGGAAGTGAGACTTCATTGTAGTGCAGATTTCCTTTGCAAGCTTGCTTGGTTGGCCAAAAAGGGCGTATGCGTTTTTTCCTGAATATATTCAGGAAAAAACGCATACGCCCTTTTTGGCCAAGTGCATCATTGTGGACGTTCTGCCTCTTTTCCTATGCTTTAAATGCAATTCCAGTCTACCTCCTGAAATCGGTTTCCTGCAATTCTGCCCCGCTTTCAAGTCCTCTTGGCAGCCTTACTTCAGTATATTTTTGGACGATAGCTGTCATTTATAACTCTGCAGGTTTGTGAATTACAGTGCCCCTGAGCTCCTTTCTTCAACTCGCTTTCTCGAGAGCTGGCCGCAACACCGCAGGATTGCTTCAGGCCCTAATCTGGTTCCGGCACGGCACGCTGAGCCTTTGGTTAATTCCTCTTCCTGGTGGGAAATGAGAGTTAAATTTGCCCGTCCAGACACCTCCAGCTAGTCTCTCATTGGTTCTCCCTATTCCTGTTCATCTTCCGCAGAAATTGCAAACTGGGCCAAACAGGAGGTTAAAGGCACTGACTCTCCAAGTCGGGAGAGTGTTAGTAAAGCGTCTGGAATGTTGCACCCGAGTACCAGGGGACGAAAACTGACACATATTGGAACACGTCTCCCGATCACATGGTTGATCATACTCTGGGTTCCACATGCATGTTTTAGCTGAAGGAAGAATACCTTAAACCTGGAGAGTTGAGACCCGTGGAATGGGTACCATGCAATATGACTTCAAAGGGTCTTCATTTGCTCACCGAACCTCTCCAGTCCTATCACTGCTGCGTTTATGCCCCTGTACACACGCTTGATTCTCTTTCGGAGACATAGCAATCCATAGGTTTTAAGATACTTCCTAGTCAGGTACACTCTTAGGCATTTAATATGGTGTGTTGAGTCCATTTCGTTGAGCAAGGAGTAGCTCTTGTCTATTCCATATTTGGCTTAAGGAACTTTATCTGTGCTCATTTCAATCTCTGGTTTTATGCAGCACCCCAACTCACCTTTCCCCTTAAGCAAGCATAAGTTGGGTTTCTAAATTTGAGACCCTGTTCTGTTTTGTAATTCAGTTCCTGTGTAGCCAAGTTTACATTCCGTGTATTAGTGATATCTTATGATGTTTCTTTTTCTGTGTGACTTATTTCAGTTAGAATCATCGTACCTGAATCCACTCATTATGCTGCTACGGGCCTGATGACATAGATTTCATTGCTGAGTGATACTGCATTGTACGTAAGTACCACAACTTCTTTATCCATTTTTCACTTTCTGCGATATTGAACTTGTACCGTAAACCAGGTTCTTGTAAAGAGAGCCGTCCCAACCTTTGGGGTGGCTGTGTGTTTTTGCTTTTAATTTCCCTAAGCTATAGGACCATAAGTGGAAGTGCCCTAGGCTCTGTTGCTTTGATTTTTAGATGTTTCAGGAAACACCATACACTTCTCCCGAGTGGCTGTTGGCAATTTACATCCCGCCCATCAGCATAACAAGGCTCCCAGTTCTCCATGGCCTGTCCTGCCTTTCTGGATTTTACACTTTTTTCAGATGGCCCTTTTGACCGGGGGGAAGTGAGACTTCATTGTAGTGCAGATTTCCTTTGCAAGCTTGCTTGGTTGGCCAAAAAGGGCGTATGCGTTTTTTCCTGAATATATTCAGGAAAAAACGCATACGCCCTTTTTGGCCAAGTGCATCATTGTGGACGTTCTGCCTCTTTTCCTATGCTTTAAATGCAATTCCAGTCTACCTCCTGAAATCGGTTTCCTGCAATTCTGCCCCGCTTTCAAGTCCTCTTGGCAGCCTTACTTCAGTATATTTTTGGACGATAGCTGTCATTTATAACTCTGCAGGTTTGTGAATTACAGTGCCCCTGAGCTCCTTTCTTCAACTCGCTTTCTCGTGAGCTGGCCGCAACACCGCAGGATTGCTTCAGGCCCTAATCTGGTTCCGGCACGGCACGCTGAGCCTTTGGTTAATTCCTCTTCCTGGTGGGAAATGAGAGTTAAATTTGCCCGTCCAGACACCTCCAGCTAGTCTCTCATTGGTTCTCCCTATTCCTGTTCATCTTCCGCAGAAATTGCAAACTGGGCCAAACAGGAGGTTAAAGGCACTGACTCTCCAAGTCGGGAGAGTGTTAGTAAAGCGTCTGGAATGTTGCACCCGAGTACCAGGGGACGAAAACTGACACATATTGGAACACGTCTCCCGATCACACGGTTGATCATACTCTGGGTTCCACATGCATGTTTTAGCTGAAGGAAGAATCCCTTAAACCTGGAGAGTTGAGACCCGTGGAATGGGTACCATGCAATATGACTTCAAAGGGTCTTCATTTGCTCACCGAACCTCTCCAATCCTATCACTGCTGCGTTTATGCCCCTGTACACACGCTTGATTCTCTTTCGGAGACATAGCAATCCATAGGTTTTAAGATACTTCCTAGTCAGGTACACTCTTAGGCATTTAATATGGGGTGTTGAGTCCATTTCGTTGAGCAAGGAGTAGCTCTTGTCTATTCCATATTTGGCTTAAGGAACTTTATCTGTGCTCATTTCAATCTCTGGTTTTATGCAGCACGCCAACTCACCTTTCCCCTTAAGCAAGCATAAGTTGGGTTTCTAAATTTGAGACCCTGTTCTGTTTTGGAATTCAGTTCCTGTGTAGCCAAGTTTACATTCCGTGTATTAGTGATATCTTATGATGTTTCTTTTTCTGTGTGACTTATTTCAGTTAGAATCATCATACCTGAATCCACTCATTATGCTGCTACGGGCCTGATGACATAGATTTCATTGCTGAGTGATATTGCATTGTACGTAAGTACCACAACTTCTTTATTCATTTTTCACTTTCTGCGATATTGAACTTGTACCATAAACCAGGTTCTTGTAAACAGAGCCGTCCCAACCTTTGGGGTGGCTGTGTCTTTTTGATTTTAATTTCCCTAAGCTATAGGACCATAAGTGGAAGTGCCCTAGGCTCTGTTGCTTTGAATTTTAGATGTTTCAGGAAACACCATACACTTCTCCCGAGTGGCTGTTGGCAATTTACATCCCGCCCATCAGCATAACAAGGCTCCCAGTTCTCCATGGCCTGTCCTGCCTTTCTGGATTTTACACTTTTTTCAGATGGCCCTTTTGACCGGGGGGAAGTGAGACTTCATTGTAGTGCAGATTTCCTTTGCAAGCTTGCTTGGTTGGCCAAAAAGGGCGTATGCGTTTTTTCCTGAATATATTCAGGAAAAAACGCATACGCCCTTTTTGGCCAAGTGCATCATTGTGGACGTTCTGCCTCTTTTCCTATGCTTTAAATGCAATTCCAGTCTACCTCCTGAAATCGGTTTCCTGCAATTCTGCCCCGCTTTCAAGTCCTCTTGGCAGCCTTACTTCAGTATATTTTTGAACGATAGCTGTCATTTATAACTCTGCAGGTTTGTGAATTACAGTGCCCCTGAGCTCCTTTCTTCAACTCGCTTTCTCGTGAGCTGGCCGCAACACCGCAGGATTGCTTCAGGCCCTAATCTGGTTCCGGCACGGCACGCTGAGCCTTTGGTTAATTCCTCTTCCTGGTGGGAAATGAGAGTTAAATTTGCCCGTCCAGACACCTCCAGCTAGTCTGTCATTGGTTCTCCCTATTCCTGTTCATCTTCCGCAGAAATTGCAAACTGGGCCAAACAGGAGGTTAAAGGCACTGACTCTCCAAGTCGGGAGAGTGTTAGGAAAGCGTCTGGAATGTTGCACCCGAGTACCAGGGGACGAAAACTGACACATATTGGAACACGTCTCCCGATCACACGGTTGATCATACTCTGGGTTCCACATGCATGTTTTAGCTGAAGGAAGAATCCCTTAAACCTGGAGAGTTGAGACCCGTGGAATGGGTACCATGCAATATGACTTCAAAGGGTCTTCATTTGCTCACCGAACCTCTCCAGTCCTATCACTGCTGCGTTTATGCCCCTGTACACACGCTTGATTCTCTTTCGGAGACATAGCAATCCATAGGTTTTAAGATACTTCCTAGTCAGGTACACTCTTAGGCATTTAATATGGGGTGTTGAGTCCATTTCGTTGAGCAAGGAGTAGCTCTTGTCTATTCCATATTTGGCTTAAGGAACTTTATCTGTGCTCATTTCAATCTCTGGTTTTATGCAGCACCCCAACTCACCTTTCCCCTTAAGCAAGCATAAGTTGGGTTTCTAAATTTGAGACCCTGTTCTGTTTTGGAATTCAGTTCCTGTGTAGCCAAGTTTACATTCCGTGTATTAGTGATATCTTATGATGTTTCTTTTTCTGTGTGACTTATTTCAGTTAGAATCATCGTACCTGAATCCACTCATTATGCTGCTACGGGCCTGATGACATAGATTTCATTGCTGAGTGATACTGCATTGTACGTAAGTACCACAACTTCTTTATCCATTTTTCACTTTCTGCGATATTGAACTTGTACCGTAAACCAGGTTCTTGTAAAGAGAGCCGTCCCAACCTTTGGGGTGGCTGTGTCTTTTTGCTTTTAATTTCCCTAAGCTATAGGACCATAAGTGGAAGTGCCCTAGGCTCTGTTGCTTTGATTTTTAGATGTTTCAGGAAACACCATACACTTCTCCCGAGTGGCTGTTGGCAATTTACATCCCGCCCATCAGCATAACAAGGCTCCCAGTTCTCCATGGCCTGTCCTGCCTTTCTGGATTTTACACTTTTTTCAGATGGCCCTTTTGACCGGGGGGAAGTGAGACTTCATTGTAGTGCAGATTTCCTTTGCAAGCTTGCTTGGTTGGCCAAAAAGGGCGTATGCGTTTTTTCCTGAATATATTCAGGAAAAAACGCATACGCCCTTTTTGGCCAAGTGCATCATTGTGGACGTTCTGCCTCTTTTCCTATGCTTTAAATGCAATTCCAGTCTACCTCCTGAAATCGGTTTCCTGCAATTCTGCCCCGCTTTCAAGTCCTCTTGGCAGCCTTACTTCAGTATATTATTGGTCGATAGCTGTCATTTATAACTCTGCAGGTTTGTGAATTACAGTGCCCCTGAGGTCCTTTCTTCAACTCACTTTCTCATGAGCTGGCCGCAACACCGCAGGATTGCTTCAGGCCCTAATCTGGTTCCGGCACGGCACGCTGAGCCTTTGGTTAATTCCTCTTCCTGGTGCGAAATGAGAGTTAAATTTGCCCGTCCAGACACCTCCAGCTAGTCTCTCATTGGTTCTCCCTATTCCTGTTCATCTTCCGCAGAAATTGCAAACTGGGCCAAACAGGAGGTTAAAGGCACTGACTCTCCAAGTCGGGAGAGTGTTAGTAAGGCGTCTGGAATGTTGCACCCGAGTACCAGGGGACGAAAACTGACACATATTGGAACACGTCTCCCGATCACACGGTTGATCATACTCTGGGTTCCACATGCATGTTTTAGCTGAAGGAAGAATACCTTAAACCTGGAGAGTTGAGACCCGTGGAATGGGTACCATGCAATATGACTTCAAAGGGTCTTCATTTGCTCACCGAACCTCTCCAGTCCTATCACTGCTGCGTTTATGCCCCTGTACACACGCTTGATTCTCTTTCGGAGACATAGCAATCCATAGGTTTTAAGATACTTCCTAGTCAGGTACACTCTTAGGCATTTAATATGGTGTGTTGAGTCCATTTCGTTGAGCAAGGAGTAGCTCTTGTCTATTCCATATTTGGCTTAAGGAACTTTATCTGTGCTCATTTCAATCTCTGGTTTTATGCAGCACCCCAACTCACCTTTCCCCTTAAGCAAGCATAAGTTGGTTTTCTAAATTTGAGACCCTGTTCTGTTTTGGAATTCAGTTCCTGTGTAGCCAAGTTTACATTCCGTGTATTAGTGATATCTTATGATGTTTCTTTTTCTGTGTGACTTATTTCAGTTAGAATCATCGTACCTGAATCCACTCATTATGCTGCTACGGGCCTGATGACATAGATTTCATTGCTGAGTGATACTGCATTGTACGTAAGTACCACAACTTCTTTATCCATTTTTCACTTTCTGCGATATTGAACTTGTACCGTAAACCAGGTTCTTGTAAAGAGAGCCGTCCCAACCTTTGGGGTGGCTGTGTGTTTTTGCTTTTAATTTCCCTAAGCTATAGGACCATAAGTGGAAGTGCCCTAGGCTCTGTTGCTTTGATTTTTAGATGTTTCAGGAAACACCATACACTTCTCCCGAGTGGCTGTTGGCAATTTACATCCCGCCCATCAGCATAACAAGGCTCCCAGTTCTCCATGGCCTGTCCTGCCTTTCTGGATTTTACACTTTTTTCAGATGGCCCTTTTGACCGGGGGGAAGTGAGACTTCATTGTAGTGCAGATTTCCTTTGCAAGCTTGCTTGGTTGGCCAAAAAGGGCGTATGCGTTTTTTCCTGAATATATTCAGGAAAAAACGCATACGCCCTTTTTGGCCAAGTGCATCATTGTGGACGTTCTGCCTCTTTTCCTATGCTTTAAATGCAATTCCAGTCTACCTCCTGAAATCGGTTTCCTGCAATTCTGCCCCGCTTTCAAGTCCTCTTGGCAGCCTTACTTCAGTATATTTTTGGACGATAGCTGTCATTTATAACTCTGCAGGTTTGTGAATTACAGTGCCCCTGAGCTCCTTTCTTCAACTCGCTTTCTCGTGAGCTGGCCGCAACACCGCAGGATTGCTTCAGGCCCTAATCTGGTTCCGGCACGGCACGCTGAGCCTTTGGTTAATTCCTCTTCCTGGTGGGAAATGAGAGTTAAATTTGCCCGTCCAGACACCTCCAGCTAGTCTCTCATTGGTTCTCCCTATTCCTGTTCATCTTCCGCAGAAATTGCAAACTGGGCCAAACAGGAGGTTAAAGGCACTGACTCTCCAAGTCGGGAGAGTGTTAGTAAAGCGTCTGGAATGTTGCACCCGAGTACCAGGGGACGAAAACTGACACATATTGGAACACGTCTCCCGATCACACGGTTGATCATACTCTGGGTTCCACATGCATGTTTTAGCTGAAGGAAGAATACCTTAAACCTGGAGAGTTGAGACCCGTGGAATGGGTACCATGCAATATGACTTCAAAGGGTCTTCATTTGCTCACCGAACCTCTCCAGTCCTATCACTGCTGCGTTTATGCCCCTGTACACACGCTTGATTCTCTTTCGGAGACATAGCAATCCATAGGTTTTAAGATACTTCCTAGTCAGGTACACTCTTAGGCATTTAATATGGTGTGTTGAGTCCATTTCGTTGAGCAAGGAGTAGCTCTTGTCTATTCCATATTTGGCTTAAGGAACTTTATCTGTGCTCATTTCAATCTCTGGTTTTATGCAGCACGCCAACTCACCTTTCCCCTTAAGCAAGCATAAGTTGGTTTTCTAAATTTGAGACCCTGTTCTGTTTTGGAATTCAGTTCCTGTGTAGCCAAGTTTACATTCCGTGTATTAGTGATATCTTATGATGTTTCTTTTTCTGTGTGACTTATTTCAGTTAGAATCATCGTACCTGAATCCACTCATTATGCTGCTACGGGCCTGATGACATAGATTTCATTGCTGAGTGATACTGCATTGTACGTAAGTACCACAACTTCTTTATCCATTTTTCACTTTCTGCGATATTGAACTTGTACCGTAAACCAGGTTCTTGTAAAGAGAGCCGTCCCAACCTTTGGGGTGGCTGTGTGTTTTTGCTTTTAATTTCCCTAAGCTATAGGACCATAAGTGGAAGTGCCCTAGGCTCTGTTGCTTTGATTTTTAGATGTTTCAGGAAACACCATACACTTCTCCCGAGTGGCTGTTGGCAATTTACATCCCGCCCATCAGCATAACAAGGCTCCCAGTTCTCCATGGCCTGTCCTGCCTTTCTGGATTTTACACTTTTTTCAGATGGCCCTTTTGACCGGGGGGAAGTGAGACTTCATTGTAGTGCAGATTTCCTTTGCAAGCTTGCTTGGTTGGCCAAAAAGGGCGTATGCGTTTTTTCCTGAATATATTCAGGAAAAAACGCATATGCCCTTTTTGGCCAAGTGCATCATTGTGGACGTTCTGCCTCTTTTCCTATGCTTTAAATGCAATTCCAGTCTACCTCCTGAAATCGGTTTCCTGCAATTCTGCCCCGCTTTCAAGTCCTCTTGGCAGCCTTACTTCAGTATATTTTTGGACGATAGCTGTCATTTATAACTCTGCAGGTTTGTGAATTACAGTGCCCCTGAGCTCCTTTCTTCAACTCGCTTTCTCGTGAGCTGGCCGCAACACCGCAGGATTGCTTCAGGCCCTAATCTGGTTCCGGCACGGCACGCTGAGCCTTTGGTTAATTCCTCTTCCTGGTGGGAAATGAGAGTTAAATTTGCCCGTCCAGACACCTCCAGCTAGTCTCTCATTGGTTCTCCCTATTCCTGTTCATCTTCCGCAGAAATTGCAAACTGGGCCAAACAGGAGGTTAAAGGCACTGACTCTCCAAGTCGGGAGAGTGTTAGTAAAGCGTCTGGAATGTTGCACCCGAGTACCAGGGGACGAAAACTGACACATATTGGAACACGTCTCCCGATCACACGGTTGATCATACTCTGGGTTCCACATGCATGTTTTAGCTGAAGGAAGAATACCTTAAACCTGGAGAGTTGAGACCCGTGGAATGGGTACCATGCAATATGACTTCAAAGGGTCTTCATTTGCTCACCGAACCTCTCCAGTCCTATCACTGCTGCGTTTATGCCCCTGTACACACGCTTGATTCTCTTTCGGAGACATAGCAATCCATAGGTTTTAAGATACTTCCTAGTCAGGTACACTCTTAGGCATTTAATATGGTGTGTTGAGTCCATTTCGTTGAGCAAGGAGTAGCTCTTGTCTATTCCATATTTGGCTTAAGGAACTTTATCTGTGCTCATTTCAATCTCTGGTTTTATGCAGCACCCCAACTCACCTTTCCCCTTAAGCAAGCATAAGTTGGGTTTCTAAATTTGAGACCCTGTTCTGTTTTGTAATTCAGTTCCTGTGTAGCCAAGTTTACATTCCATGTATTAGTGATATCTTATGATGTTTCTTTTTCTGTGTGACTTATTTCAGTTAGAATCATCGTACCTGAATCCACTCATTATGCTGCTACGGGCCTGATGACATAGATTTCATTGCTGAGTGATACTGCATTGTACGTAAGTACCACAACTTCTTTATCCATTTTTCACTTTCTGCGATATTGAACTTGTACCGTAAACCAGGTTCTTGTAAAGAGAGCCGTCCCAACCTTTGGGGTGGCTGTGTCTTTTTGATTTTAATTTCCCTAAGCTATAGGACCATAAGTGGAAGTGCCCTAGGCTCTGTTGCTTTGATTTTTAGATGTTTCAGGAAACACCATACACTTCTCCCGAGTGGCTGTTGGCAATTTACATCCCGCCCATCAGCATAACAAGGCTCCCAGTTCTCCATGGCCTGTCCTGCCTTTCTGGATTTTACACTTTTTTCAGATGGCCCTTTTGACCGGGGGGAAGTGAGACTTCATTGTAGTGCAGATTTCCTTTGCAAGCTTGCTTGGTTGGCCAAAAAGGGCGTATGCGTTTTTTCCTGAATATATTCAGGAAAAAACGCATACGCCCTTTTTGGCCAAGTGCATCATTGTGGACGTTCTGCCTCTTTTCCTATGCTTTAAATGCAATTCCAGTCTACCTCCTGAAATCGGTTTCCTGCAATTCTGCCCCGCTTTCAAGTCCTCTTGGCAGCCTTACTTCAGTATATTTTTGGACGATAGCTGTCATTTATAACTCTGCAGGTTTGTGAATTACAGTGCCCCTGAGCTCCTTTCTTCAACTCGCTTTCTCGTGAGCTGGCCGCAACACCGCAGGATTGCTTCAGGCCCTAATCTGGTTCCGGCACGGCACGCTGAGCCTTTGGTTAATTCCTCTTCCTGGTGGGAAATGAGAGTTAAATTTGCCCGTCCAGACACCTCCAGCTAGTCTCTCATTGGTTCTCCCTATTCCTGTTCATCTTCCGCAGAAATTGCAAACTGGGCCAAACAGGAGGTTAAAGGCACTGACTCTCCAAGTCGGGAGAGTGTTAGTAAAGCGTCTGGAATGTTGCACCCGAGTACCAGGGGACGAAAACTGACACATATTGGAACACGTCTCCCGATCACACGGTTGATCATACTCTGGGTTCCACATGCATGTTTTAGCTGAAGGAAGAATCCCTTAAACCTGGAGAGTTGAGACCCGTGGAATGGGTACCATGCAATATGACTTCAAAGGGTCTTCATTTGCTCACCGAACCTCTCCAATCCTATCACTGCTGCGTTTATGCCCCTGTACACACGCATGATTCTCTTTCGGAGACATAGCAATCCATAGGTTTTAAGATACTTCCTAGTCAGGTACACTCTTAGGCATTTAATATGGGGTGTTGAGTCCATTTCGTTGAGCAAGGAGTAGCTCTTGTCTATTCCATATTTGGCTTAAGGAACTTTATCTGTGCTCATTTCAATCTCTGGTTTTATGCAGCACGCCAACTCACCTTTCCCCTTAAGCAAGCATAAGTTGGGTTTCTAAATTTGAGACCCTGTTCTGTTTTGGAATTCAGTTCCTGTGTAGCCAAGTTTACATTCCGTGTATTAGTGATATCTTATGATGTTTCTTTTTCTGTGTGACTTATTTCAGTTAGAATCATCATACCTGAATCCACTCATTATGCTGCTACGGGCCTGATGACATAGATTTCATTGCTGAGTGATATTGCATTGTACGTAAGTACCACAACTTCTTTATTCATTTTTCACTTTCTGCGATATTGAACTTGTACCATAAACCAGGTTCTTGTAAACAGAGCCGTCCCAACCTTTGGGGTGGCTGTGTCTTTTTGATTTTAATTTCCCTAAGCTATAGGACCATAAGTGGAAGTGCCCTAGGCTCTGTTGCTTTGAATTTTAGATGTTTCAGGAAACACCATACACTTCTCCCTAGTGGCTGTTGGCAATTTACATCCCGCCCATCAGCATAACAAGGCTCCAAGTTCTCCATGGCCTGTCCTGCCTTTCTGGATTTTACACCTTTTTCAGATGGCCCTTTTGACCGGGGGGAAGTGAGACTTCATTGTAGTGCAGATTTCCTTTGCAAGCTTGCTTGGTTGGCCAAAAAGGGCGTATGCGTTTTTTCCTGAATATATTCAGGAAAAAACGCATACGCCCTTTTTGGCCAAGTGCATCATTGTGGACGTTCTGCCTCTTTTCCTATGCTTTAAATGCAATTCCAGTCTACCTCCTGAAATCGGTTTCCTGCAATTCTGCCCCGCATTCAAGTCCTCTTGGCAGCCTTACTTCAGTATATTATTGGTCGATAGCTGTCATTTATAACTCTGCAGGTTTGTGAATTACAGTGCCCCTGAGCTCCTTTCTTCAACTCGCTTTCTCGTGAGCTGGCCGCAACACCGCAGGATTGCTTCAGGCCCTAATCTGGTTCCGGCACGGCATGCTGAGCCTTTGGTTAATTCCTCTTCCTGGTGCGAAATGAGAGTTAAATTGGCCCGTCCAGACACCTCCAGCTAGTCTGTCATTGGTTCTCCCTATTCCTGTTCATCTTCCGCAGAAATTGCAAACTGGGCCAAACAGGAGGTTAAAGGCACTGACTCTCCAAGTCGGGAGAGTGTTAGTAAAGCGTCTGGAATGTTGCACCCGAGTACCAGGGGACGAAAACTGACACATATTGGAACACGTCTCCCGATCACACGGTTGATCATACTCTGGGTTCCACATGCATGTTTTAGCTGAAGGAAGAATACCTTAAACCTGGAGAGTTGAGACCCGTGGAATGGGTACCATGCAATATGACTTCAAAGGGTCTTCATTTGCTCACCGAACCTCTCCAGTCCTATCACTGCTGCGTTTATGCCCCTGTACACACGCTTGATTCTCTTTCGGAGACATAGCAATCCATAGGTTTTAAGATACTTCCTAGTCAGGTACACTCTTAGGCATTTAATATGGTGTGTAGAGTCCATTTCGTTGAGCAAGGAGTAGCTCTTGTCTATTCCATATTTGGCTTAAGGAACTTTATCTGTGCTCATTTCAATCTCTGGTTTTATGCAGCACCCCAACTCACCTTTCCCCTTAAGCAAGCATAAGTTGGGTTTCTAAATTTGAGACCCTGTTCTGTTTTGTAATTCAGTTCCTGTGTAGCCAAGTTTACATTCCGTGTATTAGTGATATCTTATGATGTTTCTTTTTCTGTGTGACTTATTTCAGTTAGAATCATCGTACCTGAATCCACTCATTATGCTGCTACGGGCCTGATGACATAGATTTCATTGCTGAGTGATACTGCATTGTACGTAAGTACCACAACTTCTTTATCCATTTTTCACTTTCTGCGATATTGAACTTGTACCGTAAACCAGGTTCTTGTAAAGAGAGCCGTCCCAACCTTTGGGGTGGCTGTGTCTTTTTGATTTTAATTTCCCTAAGCTATAGGACCATAAGTGGAAGTGCCCTAGGCTGTGTTGCTTTGATTTTTAGATGTTTCAGGAAACACCATACACTTCTCCCGAGTGGCTGTTGGCAATTTACATCCCGCCCATCAGCATAACAAGGCTCCCAGTTCTCCATGGCCTATCCTGCCTTTCTGGATTTTACACTTTTTTCAGATGGCCCTTTTGACCGGGGGGAAGTGAGACTTCATTGTAGTGCAGATTTCCTTTGCAAGCTTGCTTGGTTGGCCAAAAAGGGCGTATGCGTTTTTTCCTGAATATATTCAGGAAAAAACGCATACGCCCTTTTTGGCCAAGTGCATCATTGTGGACGTTCTGCCTCTTTTCCTATGCTTTAAATGCAATTCCAGTCTACCTCCTGAAATCGGTTTCCTGCAATTCTGCCCCGCTTTCAAGTCCTCTTGGCAGCCTTACTTCAGTATATTTTTGGACGATAGCTGTCATTTATAACTCTGCAGGTTTGTGAATTACAGTGCCCCTGAGCTCCTTTCTTCAACTCGCTTTCTCGTGAGCTGGCCGCAACACCGCAGGATTGCTTCAGGCCCTAATCTGGTTCCGGCACGGCACGCTGAGCCTTTGGTTAATTCCTCTTCCTGGTGGGAAATGAGAGTTAAGTTTGCCCGTCCAGACACCTCCAGCTAGTCTGTCATTGGTTCTCCCTATTCCTGTTCATCTTCCGCAGAAATTGCAAACTGGGCCAAACAGGAGGTTAAAGGCACTGACTCTCCAAGTCGGGAGAGTGTTAGTAAAGCGTCTGGAATGTTGCACCCGAGTACCAGGGGACGAAAACTGACACATATTGGAACACGTCTCCCGATCACACGGTTGATCATACTCTGGGTTCCACATGCATGTTTTAGCTGAAGGAAGAATACCTTAAACCTGGAGAGTTGAGACCCGTGGAATGGGTACCATGCAATATGACTTCAAAGGGTCTTCATTTGCTCACCGAACCTCTCCAATCCTATCACTGCTGCGTTTATGCCCCTGTACACACGCTTGATTCTCTTTCGGAGACATAGCAATCCATAGGTTTTAAGATACTTCCTAGTCAGGTACACTCTTAGGCATTTAATATGGGGTGTTGAGTCCATTTCGTTGAGCAAGGAGTAGCTCTTGTCTATTCCATATTTGGCTTAAGGAACTTTATCTGTGCTCATTTCAATCTCTGGTTTTATGCAGCACCCCAACTCACCTTTCCCCTTAAGGAAGCATAAGTTGGGTTTCTAAATTTGAGACCCTGTTCTGTTTTGTAATTCAGTTCCTGTGTAGCCAAGTTTACATTCCGTGTATTAGTGATATCTTATGATGTTTCTTTTTCTGTGTGACTTATTTCAGTTAGAATCATCGTACCTGAATCCACTCATTATGCTGCTACGGGCCTGATGACATAGATTTCATTGCTGAGTGATACTGCATTGTACGTAAGTACCACAACTTCTTTATCCATTTTTCACTTTCTGCGATATTGAACTTGTACCGTAAACCAGGTTCTTGTAAAGAGAGCCGTCCCAACCTTTGGGGTGGCTGTGTCTTTTTGCTTTTAATTTCCCTAAGCTATAGGACCATAAGTGGAAGTGCCCTAGGCTCTGTTGCTTTGATATTTAGATGTTTCAGGAAACACCATACACTTCTCCCGAGTGGCTGTTGGCAATTTACATCCCGCCCATCAGCATAACAAGGCTCCCAGTTCTCCATGGCCTGTCCTGCCTTTCTGGATTTTACACTTTTTTCAGATGGCCCTTTTGACCGGGGGGAAGTGAGACTTCATTGTAGTGCAGATTTCCTTTGCAAGCTTGCTTGGTTGGCCAAAAAGGGCGTATGCGTTTTTTCCTGAATATATTCAGGGAAAAACCATACGCCCTTTTTGGCCAAGTGCATCATTGTGGACGTTCTGCCTCTTTTCCTATGCTTTAAATGCAATTCCAGTCTACCTCCTGAAATCGGTTTCCTGCAATTCTGCCCCGCTTTCAAGTCCTCTTGGCAGCCTTACTTCAGTATATTTTTGGACGATAGCTGTCATTTATAACTCGGCAGGTTTGTGAATTACAGTGCCCCTGAGCTCCTTTCTTCAACTCGCTTTCTCGTGAGCTGGCCGCAACACCGCAGGATTGCTTCAGGCCCTAATCTGGTTCCGGCACGGCACGCTGAGCCTTTGGTTAATTCCTCTTCCTGGTGGGAAATGAGAGTTAAATTTGCCCGTCCAGACACCTCCAGCTAGTCTGTCATTGGTTCTCCCTATTCCTGTTCATCTTCCGCAGAAATTGCAAACTGGGCCAAACAGGAGGTTAAAGGCACTGACTCTCCAAGTCGGGAGAGTGTTAGTAAAGCGTCTGGAATGTTGCACCCGAGTACCAGGGGACGAAAACTGACACATATTGGAACACGTCTCCCGATCACACGGTTGATCATACTCTGGGTTCCACATGCATGTTTTAGCTGAAGGAAGAATACCTTAAACCTGGAGAGTTGAGACCCGTGGAATGGGTACCATGCAATATGACTTCAAAGGGTCTTCATTTGCTCACCGAACCTCTCCAATCCTATCACTGCTGCGTTTATGCCCCTGTACACACGCTTGATTCTCTTTCGGAGACATAGCAATCCATAGGTTTTAAGATACTTCCTAGTCAGGTACACTCTTAGGCATTTAATATGGGGTGTTGAGTCCATTTCGTTGAGCAAGGAGTAGCTCTTGTCTATTCCATATTTGGCTTAAGGAACTTTATCTGTGCTCATTTCAATCTCTGGTTTTATGCAGCACGCCAACTCACCTTTCCCCTTAAGCAAGCATAAGTTGGGTTTCTAAATTTGAGACCCTGTTCTGTTTTGGAATTCAGTTCCTGTGTAGCCAAGTTTACATTCCGTGTATTAGTGATATCTTATGATGTTTCTTTTTCTGTGTGACTTATTTCAGTTAGAATCATCATACCTGAATCCACTCATTATGCTGCTACGGGCCTGATGACATAGATTTCATTGCTGAGTGATATTACATTGTACGTAAGTACCACAACTTCTTTATTCATTTTTCACTTTCTGCGATATTGAACTTGTACCGTAAACCAGGTTCTTGTAAACAGAGCCGTCCCAACCTTTGGGGTGGCTGTGTCTTTTAGATTTTAATTTCCCTAAGCTATAGGACCATAAGTGGAAGTGCCCTAGGCTCTGTTGCTTTGTTTTTTAGATGTTTCAGGAAACACCATACACTTCTCCCGAGTGGCTGTTGGCAATTTACATCCCGCCCATCAGCATAACAAGGCTCCCAGTTCTCCATGGCCTGTCCTGCCTTTCTGGATTTTACACCTTTTTCAGATGGCCCTTTTGACCGGGGGGAAGTGAGACTTCATTGTAGTGCAGATTTCCTTTGCAAGCTTGCTTGGTTGGCCAAAAAGGGCGTATGCGTTTTTTCCTGAATATATTCAGGAAAAAACGCATACGCCCTTTTTGGCCAAGTGCATCATTGTGGACGTTCTGCCTCTTTTCCTATGCTTTAAATGCAATTCCAGTCTACCTCCTGAAATCAGTTTCCTGCAATTCTGCCCCGCTTTCAAGTCCTCTTGGCAGCCTTACTTCAGTATATTTTTGGACGATAGCTGTCATTTATAACTCTGCAGGTTTGTGAATTACAGTGCCCCTGAGCTCCTTTCTTCAACTCGCTTTCTCGTGAGCTGGCCGCAACACCGCAGGATGGCTTCAGGCCCTAATCTGGTTCCGGCACGGCACACTGAGCCTTGGTTAATTCCTCTTCCTGGTGGGAAATGAGAGTTAAATTTGCCCGTCCAGACCCCTCCAGCTAGTCTCTCATTGGTTCTCCCTATTCCTGTTCATCTTCCGCAGAAATTGCAAACTGGGCCAAACAGGAGGTTAAAGGCACTGACTCTCAAAGTCGGGAGAGTGTTAGTAAAGCGTCTGGAATGTTGCACCTGAGTACCAGGGGACGACAACTGACACATATTGGAACACGTCTCCCGATCACACGGTTGATCATACTCTGGGTTCCACATGCATGTTTTGGCTGAAGGAAGAATACCTTAAACCTGGAGAGTTGAGACCCGTGGAATGGGTACCATGCAATATGACTTCAAAGGTTCTTCATTTGCTCACCGAACCTCTCCAGTCCTATCACTGCTGCGTTTATGCCCCTGTACACACGCTTGATTCTCTTTCGGAGACATAGCAATCCATAGGTTTTAAGATACTTCCTAGTCAGGTACACACTTAGGCATTTAATATGGTGTGTTGAGTCTATTTCGTTGAGCAAGGAGTAGCTCTTGTCTATTCCATATTTGGCTTAAGGAACTTTATCTGTGCTCATTTCAATCTCTGGTTTTATGCAGCACCCCAACTCACCTTTCCCCTTAAGCAAGCATAAGTTGGTTTTCTAAATTTGAGACCCTGTTCTGTTTTGGAATTCAGTTCCTGTGTAGCCAAGTTTACATTCCGTGTATTAGTGATATCTTATGATGTTTCTTTTTCTGTGTGACTTATTTCAGTTAGAATCATCGTACCTGAATCCACTCATTATGCTGCTACGGGCCTGATGACATAGATTTCATTGCTGAGTGATACTGCATTGTACGTAAGTACCACAATTTCTTTATCCATTTTTCACTTTCTGCGATATTGAACTTGTACCGTAAACCAGGTTCTTGTAAAGAGAGCCGTCCCAACTTTGGGGTGGCTGTGTCTTTTTGCTTTTAATTTCCCTAAGCTATTGGACCATAAGTGGAAGTGCCCTAGGCTCTGTTGCTTTGATTTTTAGATGTTTCAGGAAACACCATACACTTCTCCCGAGTGGCTGTTGGCAATTTACATCCCGCCCATCAGCATAACAAGGCTCCCAGTTCTCCATGGCCTGTCCTGCCTTTCTGGATTTTACACTTTTTTCAGATGGCCCTTTTGACCGGGGGGATGTGAGACTTCATTGTAGTGCAGATTTCCTTTGCAAGCTTGCTTGGTTGGCCAAAAAGGGCGTATGCGTTTTTTCCTGAATATATTCAGGAAAAAACGCATACGCCCTTTTTGGCCAAGTGCATCATTGTGGACGTTCTGCCTCTTTTCCTATGCTTTAAATGCAATTCCAGTCTACCTCCTGAAATCGGTTTCCTGCAATTCTGCCCCGCATTCAAGTCCTCTTGGCAGCCTTACTTCAGTATATTATTGGTCGATAGCTGTCATTTATAACTCTGCATGTTTGTGAATTACAGTGCCCCTGAGGTCCTTTCTTCAACTCACTTTCTCATGAGCTGGCCGCAACACCGCAGGATTGCTTCAGGCCCTAATCTGGTTCCGGCACGGCACGCTGAGCCTTTGGTTAATTCCTCTTCCTGGTGGGAAATGAGAGTTAAATTGGCCCGTCCAGACACCTCCAGCTAGTCTGTCATTGGTTCTCCCTATTCCTGTTCATCTTCCGCAGAAATTGCAAACTGGGCCAAACAGGAGGTTAAAGGCACTGACTCTCCAAGTCGGGAGAGTGTTAGTAAAGCGTCTGGAATGTTGCACCCGAGTACCAGGGGACGAAAACTGACACATATTGGAACACGTCTCCCGATCACACGGTTGATCATACTCTGGGTTCCACATGCATGTTTTAGCTGAAGGAAGAATACCTTAAACCTGGAGAGTTGAGACCCGTGGAATGGGTACCATGCAATATGACTTCAAAGGGTCTTCATTTGCTCACCGAACCTCTCCAATCCTATCACTGCTGCGTTTATGCCCCTGTACACACGCATGATTCTCTTTCGGAGACATAGCAATCCATAGGTTTTAAGATACTTCCTAGTCAGGTACACTCTTAGGCATTTAATATGGGGTGTTGAGTCCATTTCGTTGAGCAAGGAGTAGCTCTTGTCTATTCCATATTTGGCTTAAGGAACTTTATCTGTGCTCATTTCAATCTCTGGTTTTATGCAGCACGCCAACTCACCTTTCCCCTTAAGCAAGCATAAGTTGGGTTTCTAAATTTGAGACCCTGTTCTGTTTTGGAATTCAGTTCCTGTGTAGCCAAGTTTACATTCCGTGTATTAGTGATATCTTATGATGTTTCTTTTTCTGTGTGACTTATTTCAGTTAGAATCATCATACCTGAATCCACTCATTATGCTGCTACGGGCCTGATGACATAGATTTCATTGCTGAGTGATATTGCATTGTACGTAAGTACCACAACTTCTTTATTCATTTTTCACTTTCTGCGATATTGAACTTGTACCATAAACCAGGTTCTTGTAAACAGAGCCGTCCCAACCTTTGGGGTGGCTGTGTCTTTTTGATTTTAATTTCCCTAAGCTATAGGACCATAAGTGGAAGTGCCCTAGGCTCTGTTGCTTTGAATTTTAGATGTTTCAGGAAACACCATACACTTCTCCCTAGTGGCTGTTGGCAATTTACATCCCGCCCATCAGCATAACAAGGCTCCAAGTTCTCCATGGCCTGTCCTGCCTTTCTGGATTTTACACCTTTTTCAGATGGCCCTTTTGACCGGGGGGAAGTGAGACTTCATTGTAGTGCAGATTTCCTTTGCAAGCTTGCTTGGTTGGCCAAAAAGGGCGTATGCGTTTTTTCCTGAATATATTCAGGAAAAAACGCATACGCCCTTTTTGGCCAAGTGCATCATTGTGGACGTTCTGCCTCTTTTCCTATGCTTTAAATGCAATTCCAGTCTACCTCCTGAAATCGGTTTCCTGCAATTCTGCCCCGCATTCAAGTCCTCTTGGCAGCCTTACTTCAGTATATTATTGGTCGATAGCTGTCATTTATAACTCTGCAGGTTTGTGAATTACAGTGCCCCTGAGCTCCTTTCTTCAACTCGCTTTCTCGTGAGCTGGCCGCAACACCGCAGGATTGCTTCAGGCCCTAATCTGGTTCCGGCACGGCACGCTGAGCCTTTGGTTAATTCCTCTTCCTGGTGCGAAATGAGAGTTAAATTGGCCCGTCCAGACACCTCCAGCTAGTCTCTCATTGGTTCTCCCTATTCCTGTTCATCTTCCGCAGAAATTGCAAACTGGGCCAAACAGGAGGTTAAAGGCACTGACTCTCCAAGTCGGGAGAGTGTTAGTAAAGCGTCTGGAATGTTGCACCCGAGTACCAGGGGACGAAAACTGACACATATTGGAACACGTCTCCCGATCACACGGTTGATCATACTCTGGGTTCCACATGCATGTTTTAGCTGAAGGAAGAATACCTTAAACCTGGAGAGTTGAGACCCGTGGAATGGGTACCATGCAATATGACTTCAAAGGGTCTTCATTTGCTCACCGAACCTCTCCAGTCCTATCACTGCTGCGTTTATGCCCCTGTACACACGCTTGATTCTCTTTCGGAGACATAGCAATCCATAGGTTTTAAGATACTTCCTAGTCAGGTACACTCTTAGGCATTTAATATGGTGTGTAGAGTCCATTTCGTTGAGCAAGGAGTAGCTCTTGTCTATTCCATATTTGGCTTAAGGAACTTTATCTGTGCTCATTTCAATCTCTGGTTTTATGCAGCACCCCAACTCACCTTTCCCCTTAAGGAAGCATAAGTTGGGTTTCTAAATTTGAGACCCTGTTCTGTTTTGTAATTCAGTTCCTGTGTAGCCAAGTTTACATTCCGTGTATTAGTGATATCTTATGATGTTTCTTTTTCTGTGTGACTTATTTCAGTTAGAATCATCGTACCTGAATCCACTCATTATGCTGCTACGGGCCTGATGACATAGATTTCATTGCTGAGTGATACTGCATTGTACGTAAGTACCACAACTTCTTTATCCATTTTTCACTTTCTGCGATATTGAACTTGTACCGTAAACCAGGTTCTTGTAAAGAGAGCCGTCCCAACCTTTGGGGTGGCTGTGTCTTTTTGCTTTTAATTTCCCTAAGCTATAGGACCATAAGTGGAAGTGCCCTAGGCTCTGTTGCTTTGATATTTAGATGTTTCAGGAAACACCATACACTTCTCCCGAGTGGCTGTTGGCAATTTACATCCCGCCCATCAGCATAACAAGGCTCCCAGTTCTCCATGGCCTGTCCTGCCTTTCTGGATTTTACACTTTTTTCAGATGGCCCTTTTGACCGGGGGGAAGTGAGACTTCATTGTAGTGCAGATTTCCTTTGCAAGCTTGCTTGGTTGGCCAAAAAGGGCGTATGCGTTTTTTCCTGAATATATTCAGGGAAAAACCATACGCCCTTTTTGGCCAAGTGCATCATTGTGGACGTTCTGCCTCTTTTCCTATGCTTTAAATGCAATTCCAGTCTACCTCCTGAAATCGGTTTCCTGCAATTCTGCCCCGCTTTCAAGTCCTCTTGGCAGCCTTACTTCAGTATATTTTTGGACGATAGCTGTCATTTATAACTCGGCAGGTTTGTGAATTACAGTGCCCCTGAGCTCCTTTCTTCAACTCGCTTTCTCGTGAGCTGGCCGCAACACCGCAGGATTGCTTCAGGCCCTAATCTGGTTCCGGCACGGCACGCTGAGCCTTTGGTTAATTCCTCTTCCTGGTGGGAAATGAGAGTTAAATTGGCCCGTCCAGACACCTCCAGCTAGTCTGTCATTGGTTCTCCCTATTCCTGTTCATCTTCCGCAGAAATTGCAAACTGGGCCAAACAGGAGGTTAAAGGCACTGACTCTCCAAGTCGGGAGAGTGTTAGTAAAGCGTCTGGAATGTTGCACCCGAGTACCAGGGGACGAAAACTGACACATATTGGAACACGTCTCCCGATCACACGGTTGATCATACTCTGGGTTCCACATGCATGTTTTAGCTGAAGGAAGAATACCTTAAACCTGGAGAGTTGAGACCCGTGGAATGGGTACCATGCAATATGACTTCAAAGGGTCTTCATTTGCTCACCGAACCTCTCCAGTCCTATCACTGCTGCGTTTATGCCCCTGTACACACGCTTGATTCTCTTTCGGAGACATAGCAATCCATAGGTTTTAAGATACTTCCTAGTCAGGTACACTCTTAGGCATTTAATATGGTGTGTAGAGTCCATTTCGTTGAGCAAGGAGTAGCTCTTGTCTATTCCATATTTGGCTTAAGGAACTTTATCTGTGCTCATTTCAATCTCTGGTTTTATGCAGCACCCCAACTCACCTTTCCCCTTAAGCAAGCATAAGTTGGTTTTCTAAATTTGAGACCCTGTTCTGTTTTGAAATTCAGTTCCTGTGTAACCAAGTTTACATTCCGTGTATTAGTGATATCTTATGATGTTTCTTTTTCTGTGTGACTTATTTCAGTTAGAATCATCGTACCTGAATCCACTCATTATGCTGGTACGGGCCTGATGACATAGATTTCATTGCTGAGTGATACTGCATTGTACGTAAGTACCACAACTTCTTTATCCATTTTTCACTTTCTGTGATATTGAACTTGTACCGTAAACCAGGTTCTTGTAAACAGAGCCGTCCCAACCTTTGGGGTGGCTGTGTCTTTTCGATTTTAATTTCCCTAAGCTATAGGACCATAAGTGAAAGTGCCCTAGGCTCTGTTGCTTTGTTTTTTAGATGTTTCAGGAAACACCATACACTTCTCCCGAGTGGCTGTTGGCAATTTACATCCCGCCCATCAGCATAACAAGGCTCCCAGTTCTCCATGGCCTGTCCTGCGTTTCTGCATTTTTCACTTTTTTCAGATGGCCCTTTTGACCGGGGGGGGGGGGGAAGTGAGACTTCATTGTAGTGCAGATTTCCTTTGCAAGCTTGCTTGGTTGGCCAAAAAGGGCGTATGCGTTTTTTCCTGAATATATTCAGGAAAAAACGCATACGCCCTTTTTGGCCAAGTGCATCATTGTGGACGTTCTGCCTCTTTTCCTATGCTTTAAATGCAATTCCAGTCTACCTCCTGAAATCGGTTTCCTGCAATTCTGCCCCGCTTTCAAGTCCTCTTGGCAGCCTTACTTCAGTATATTTTTGGACGATAGCTGTCATTTATAACTCTGCAGGTTTGTGAATTACAGTGCCCCTGAGCTCCTTTCTTCAACTCGCTTTCTCGTGAGCTGGCCGCAACACCGCAGGATGGCTTCAGGCCCTAATCTGGTTCCGGCACGGCACGCTGAGCCTTTGGTTAATTCCTCTTCCTGGTGGGAAATGAGAGTTAAATTGGCCCGTCCAGACACCTCCAGCTAGTCTGTCATTGGTTCTCCCTATTCCTGTTCATCTTCCGCAGAAATTGCAAACTGGGCCAAACAGGAGGTTAAAGGCACTGACTCTC
The DNA here is from genome assembly GCF_949774975.1 of Lagenorhynchus albirostris. Classification (NCBI taxonomy): domain Eukaryota; kingdom Metazoa; phylum Chordata; class Mammalia; order Artiodactyla; family Delphinidae; genus Lagenorhynchus; species Lagenorhynchus albirostris. The sequence continues at coordinate 59,786 of NW_026783500.1, forward strand.
CAAGTCGGGAGAGTGTTAGTAAAGCGTCTGGAATGTTGCACCCGAGTACCAGGGGACGAAAACTGACACATATTGGAACACGTCTCCCGATCACACGGTTGATCATACTCTGGGTTCCACATGCATGTTTTAGCTGAAGGAAGAATACCTTAAACCTGGAGAGTTGAGACCCGTGGAATGGGTACCATGCAATATGACTTCAAAGGGTCTTCATTTGCTCACCGAACCTCTCCAGTCCTATCACTGCTGCGTTTATGCCCCTGTACACACGCTTGATTCTCTTTCGGAGACATAGCAATCCATAGGTTTTAAGATACTTCCTAGTCAGGTACACTCTTAGGCATTTAATATGGTGTGTAGAGTCCATTTCGTTGAGCAAGGAGTAGCTCTTGTCTATTCCATATTTGGCTTAAGGAACTTTATCTGTGCTCATTTCAATCTCTGGTTTTATGCAGCACCCCAACTCACCTTTCCCCTTAAGCAAGCATAAGTTGGGTTTCTAAATTTGAGACCCTGTTCTGTTTTGTAATTCAGTTCCTGTGTAGCCAAGTTTACATTCCGTGTATTAGTGATATCTTATGATGTTTCTTTTTCTGTGTGACTTATTTCAGTTAGAATAATCATAACTGAATCCACTCATTATGCTGCTACGGGCCTGATGACATAGATTTCATTGCTGAGTGATATTGCATTGTACGTAAGTACCACAAATTCTTTATTCATTTTTCACTTTCTGCGATATTGAACTTGTACCATAAACCAGGTTCTTGTAAACAGAGCCGTCCCAACCTTTGGGGTGGCTGTGTCTTTTTGATTTTAATTTCCCTAAGCTATAGGACCATAAGTGGAAGTGCCCTAGGCTCTGTTGCTTTGAATTTTAGATGTTTCAGGAAACACCATACACTTCTCCCGAGTGGCTGTTGGCAATTTACATCCCGCCCATCAGCATAACAAGGCTCCAAGTTCTCCATGGCCTGTCCTGCCTTTCTGGATTTTACACCTTTTTCAGATGGCCCTTTTGACCGGGGGGAAGTGAGACTTCATTGTAGTGCAGATTTCCTTTGCAAGCTTGCTTGGTTGGCCAAAAAGGGCGTATGCGTTTTTTCCTGAATATATTCAGGAAAAAACGCATACGCCCTTTTTGGCCAAGTGCATCATTGTGGACGTTCTGCCTCTTTTCCTATGCTTTAAATGCAATTCCAGTCTACCTCCTGAAATCGGTTTCCTGCAATTCTGCCCCGCATTCAAGTCCTCTTGGCAGCCTTACTTCAGTATATTATTGGTCGATAGCTGTCATTTATAACTCTGCAGGTTTGTGAATTACAGTGCCCCTGAGCTCCTTTCTTCAACTCGCTTTCTCGTGAGCTGGCCGCAACACCGCAGGATTGCTTCAGGCCCTAATCTGGTTCCGGCACGGCACGCTGAGCCTTTGGTTAATTCCTCTTCCTGGTGCGAAATGAGAGTTAAATTGGCCCGTCCAGACACCTCCAGCTAGTCTGTCATTGGTTCTCCCTATTCCTGTTCATCTTCCGCAGAAATTGCAAACTGGGCCAAACAGGAGGTTAAAGGCACTGACTCTCCAAGTCGGGAGAGTGTTAGTAAAGCGTCTGGAATGTTGCACCCGAGTACCAGGGGACGAAAACTGACACATATTGGAACACGTCTCCCGATCACACGGTTGATCATACTCTGGGTTCCACATGCATGTTTTAGCTGAAGGAAGAATACCTTAAACCTGGAGAGTTGAGACCCGTGGAATGGGTACCATGCAATATGACTTCAAAGGGTCTTCATTTGCTCACCGAACCTCTCCAGTCCTATCACTGCTGCGTTTATGCCCCTGTACACACGCTTGATTCTCTTTCGGAGACATAGCAATCCATAGGTTTTAAGATACTTCCTAGTCAGGTACACTCTTAGGCATTTAATATGGTGTGTAGAGTCCATTTCGTTGAGCAAGGAGTAGCTCTTGTCTATTCCATATTTGGCTTAAGGAACTTTATCTGTGCTCATTTCAATCTCTGGTTTTATGCAGCACCCCAACTCACCTTTCCCCTTAAGGAAGCATAAGTTGGGTTTCTAAATTTGAGACCCTGTTCTGTTTTGTAATTCAGTTCCTGTGTAGCCAAGTTTACATTCCGTGTATTAGTGATATCTTATGATGTTTCTTTTTCTGTGTGACTTATTTCAGTTAGAATCATCGTACCTGAATCCACTCATTATGCTGCTACGGGCCTGATGACATAGATTTCATTGCTGAGTGATACTGCATTGTACGTAAGTACCACAACTTCTTTATCCATTTTTCACTTTCTGCGATATTGAACTTGTACCGTAAACCAGGTTCTTGTAAAGAGAGCCGTCCCAACCTTTGGGGTGGCTGTGTCTTTTTGCTTTTAATTTCCCTAAGCTATAGGACCATAAGTGGAAGTGCCCTAGGCTCTGTTGCTTTGATATTTAGATGTTTCAGGAAACACCATACACTTCTCCCGAGTGGCTGTTGGCAATTTACATCCCGCCCATCAGCATAACAAGGCTCCCAGTTCTCCATGGCCTGTCCTGCCTTTCTGGATTTTACACTTTTTTCAGATGGCCCTTTTGACCGGGGGGAAGTGAGACTTCATTGTAGTGCAGATTTCCTTTGCAAGCTTGCTTGGTTGGCCAAAAAGGGCGTATGCGTTTTTTCCTGAATATATTCAGGGAAAAACCATACGCCCTTTTTGGCCAAGTGCATCATTGTGGACGTTCTGCCTCTTTTCCTATGCTTTAAATGCAATTCCAGTCTACCTCCTGAAATCGGTTTCCTGCAATTCTGCCCCGCTTTCAAGTCCTCTTGGCAGCCTTACTTCAGTATATTTTTGGACGATAGCTGTCATTTATAACTCGGCAGGTTTGTGAATTACAGTGCCCCTGAGCTCCTTTCTTCAACTCGCTTTCTCGTGAGCTGGCCGCAACACCGCAGGATTGCTTCAGGCCCTAATCTGGTTCCGGCACGGCACGCTGAGCCTTTGGTTAATTCCTCTTCCTGGTGGGAAATGAGAGTTAAATTTGCCCGTCCAGACACCTCCAGCTAGTCTCTCATTGGTTCTCCCTATTCCTGTTCATCTTCCGCAGAAATTGCAAACTGGGCCAAACAGGAGGTTAAAGGCACTGACTCTCCAAGTCGGGAGAGTGTTAGTAAAGCGTCTGGAATGTTGCACCCGAGTACCAGGGGACGAAAACTGACACATATTGGAACACGTCTCCCGATCACACGGTTGATCATACTCTGGGTTCCACATGCATGTTTTAGCTGAAGGAAGAATACCTTAAACCTGGAGAGTTGAGACCCGTGGAATGGGTACCATGCAATATGACTTCAAAGGGTCTTCATTTGCTCACCGAACCTCTCCAATCCTATCACTGCTGCGTTTATGCCCCTGTACACACGCTTGATTCTCTTTCGGAGACATAGCAATCCATAGGTTTTAAGATACTTCCTAGTCAGGTACACTCTTAGGCATTTAATATGGGGTGTTGAGTCCATTTCGTTGAGCAAGGAGTAGCTCTTGTCTATTCCATATTTGGCTTAAGGAACTTTATCTGTGCTCATTTCAATCTCTGGTTTTATGCAGCACGCCAACTCACCTTTCCCCTTAAGCAAGCATAAGTTGGGTTTCTAAATTTGAGACCCTGTTCTGTTTTGGAATTCAGTTCCTGTGTAGCCAAGTTTACATTCCGTGTATTAGTGATATCTTATGATGTTTCTTTTTCTGTGTGACTTATTTCAGTTAGAATCATCATACCTGAATCCACTCATTATGCTGCTACGGGCCTGATGACATAGATTTCATTGCTGAGTGATATTACATTGTACGTAAGTACCACAACTTCTTTATCCATTTTTCACTTTCTGCGATATTGAACTTGTACCGTAAACCAGGTTCTTGTAAACAGAGCCGTCCCAACCTTTGGGGTGGCTGTGTCTTTTAGATTTTAATTTCCCTAAGCTATAGGACCATAAGTGGAAGTGCCCTAGGCTCTGTTGCTTTGTTTTTTAGATGTTTCAGGAAACACCATACACTTCTCCCGAGTGGCTGTTGGCAATTTACATCCCGCCCATCAGCATAACAAGGCTCCCAGTTCTCCATGGCCTGTCCTGCCTTTCTGGATTTTACACCTTTTTCAGATGGCCCTTTTGACCGGGGGGAAGTGAGACTTCATTGTAGTGCAGATTTCCTTTGCAAGCTTGCTTGGTTGGCCAAAAAGGGCGTATGCGTTTTTTCCTGAATATATTCAGGAAAAAACGCATACGCCCTTTTTGGCCAAGTGCATCATTGTGGACGTTCTGCCTCTTTTCCTATGCTTTAAATGCAATTCCAGTCTACCTCCTGAAATCAGTTTCCTGCAATTCTGCCCCGCTTTCAAGTCCTCTTGGCAGCCTTACTTCAGTATATTTTTGGACGATAGCTGTCATTTATAACTCTGCAGGTTTGTGAATTACAGTGCCCCTGAGCTCCTTTCTTCAACTCGCTTTCTCGTGAGCTGGCCGCAACACCGCAGGATGGCTTCAGGCCCTAATCTGGTTCCGGCACGGCACACTGAGCCTTGGTTAATTCCTCTTCCTGGTGGGAAATGAGAGTTAAATTTGCCCGTCCAGACCCCTCCAGCTAGTCTCTCATTGGTTCTCCCTATTCCTGTTCATCTTCCGCAGAAATTGCAAACTGGGCCAAACAGGAGGTTAAAGGCACTGACTCTCAAAGTCGGGAGAGTGTTAGTAAAGCGTCTGGAATGTTGCACCTGAGTACCAGGGGACGACAACTGACACATATTGGAACACGTCTCCCGATCACACGGTTGATCATACTCTGGGTTCCACATGCATGTTTTGGCTGAAGGAAGAATACCTTAAACCTGGAGAGTTGAGACCCGTGGAATGGGTACCATGCAATATGACTTCAAAGGTTCTTCATTTGCTCACCGAACCTCTCCAGTCCTATCACTGCTGCGTTTATGCCCCTGTACACACGCTTGATTCTCTTTCGGAGACATAGCAATCCATAGGTTTTAAGATACTTCCTAGTCAGGTACACACTTAGGCATTTAATATGGTGTGTTGAGTCTATTTCGTTGAGCAAGGAGTAGCTCTTGTCTATTCCATATTTGGCTTAAGGAACTTTATCTGTGCTCATTTCAATCTCTGGTTTTATGCAGCACCCCAACTCACCTTTCCCCTTAAGCAAGCATAAGTTGGTTTTCTAAATTTGAGACCCTGTTCTGTTTTGGAATTCAGTTCCTGTGTAGCCAAGTTTACATTCCGTGTATTAGTGATATCTTATGATGTTTCTTTTTCTGTGTGACTTATTTCAGTTAGAATCATCGTACCTGAATCCACTCATTATGCTGCTACGGGCCTGATGACATAGATTTCATTGCTGAGTGATACTGCATTGTACGTAAGTACCACAATTTCTTTATCCATTTTTCACTTTCTGCGATATTGAACTTGTACCGTAAACCAGGTTCTTGTAAAGAGAGCCGTCCCAACTTTGGGGTGGCTGTGTCTTTTTGCTTTTAATTTCCCTAAGCTATTGGACCATAAGTGGAAGTGCCCTAGGCTCTGTTGCTTTGATTTTTAGATGTTTCAGGAAACACCATACACTTCTCCCGAGTGGCTGTTGGCAATTTACATCCCGCCCATCAGCATAACAAGGCTCCCAGTTCTCCATGGCCTGTCCTGCCTTTCTGGATTTTACACTTTTTTCAGATGGCCCTTTTGACCGGGGGGAAGTGAGACTTCATTGTAGTGCAGATTTCCTTTGCAAGCTTGCTTGGTTGGCCAAAAAGGGCGTATGCGTTTTTTCCTGAATATATTCAGGAAAAAACGCATACGCCCTTTTTGGCCAAGTGCATCATTGTGGACGTTCTGCCTCTTTTCCTATGCTTTAAATGCAATTCCAGTCTACCTCCTGAAATCGGTTTCCTGCAATTCTGCCCCGCATTCAAGTCCTCTTGGCAGCCTTACTTCAGTATATTATTGGTCGATAGCTGTCATTTATAACTCTGCATGTTTGTGAATTACAGTGCCCCTGAGGTCCTTTCTTCAACTCACTTTCTCATGAGCTGGCCGCAACACCGCAGGATTGCTTCAGGCCCTAATCTGGTTCCGGCACGGCACGCTGAGCCTTTGGTTAATTCCTCTTCCTGGTGGGAAATGAGAGTTAAATTGGCCCGTCCAGACACCTCCAGCTAGTCTGTCATTGGTTCTCCCTATTCCTGTTCATCTTCCGCAGAAATTGCAAACTGGGCCAAACAGGAGGTTAAAGGCACTGACTCTCCAAGTCGGGAGAGTGTTAGTAAAGCGTCTGGAATGTTGCACCCGAGTACCAGGGGACGAAAACTGACACATATTGGAACACGTCTCCCGATCACACGGTTGATCATACTCTGGGTTCCACATGCATGTTTTAGCTGAAGGAAGAATACCTTAAACCTGGAGAGTTGAGACCCGTGGAATGGGTACCATGCAATATGACTTCAAAGGGTCTTCATTTGCTCACCGAACCTCTCCAGTCCTATCACTGCTGCGTTTATGCCCCTGTACACACGCTTGATTCTCTTTCGGAGACATAGCAATCCATAGGTTTTAAGATACTTCCTAGTCAGGTACACTCTTAGGCATTTAATATGGTGTGTTGAGTCCATTTCGTTGAGCAAGGAGTAGCTCTTGTGTATTCCATATTTGGCTTAAGGAACTTTATCTGTGCTCATTTCAATCTCTGGTTTTATGCAGCACCCCAACTCACCTTTCCCCTTAAGCAAGCATAAGTTGGTTTTCTAAATTTGAGACCCTGTTCTGTTTTGTAATTCAGTTCCTGTGTAACCAAGTTTACATTCCGTGTATTAGTGATATCTTATGATGTTTCTTTTTCTGTGTGACTTATTTCAGTTAGAATCATCGTACCTGAATCCACTCATTATGCTGGTACGGGCCTGATGACATAGATTTCATTGCTGAGTGATACTGCATTGTACGTAAGTACCACAACTTCTTTATCCATTTTTCACTTTCTGCGATATTGAACTTGTACCGTAAACCAGGTTCTTGTAAACAGAGCCGTCCCAACCTTTGGGGTGGCTGTGTCTTTTCGATTTTAATTTCCCTAAGCTATAGGACCATAAGTGAAAGTGCCCTAGGCTCTGTTGCTTTGTTTTTTAGATGTTTCAGGAAACACCATACACTTCTCCCGAGTGGCTGTTGGCAATTTACATCCCGCCCATCAGCATAACAAGGCTCCCAGTTCTCCATGGCCTGTCCTGCGTTTCTGGATTTTTCACTTTTTTCAGATGGCCCTTTTGACCGGGGAGGGGGGGAAGTGAGACTTCATTGTAGTGCAGATTTCCTTTGCAAGCTTGCTTGGTTGGCCAAAAAGGGCGTATGCGTTTTTTCCTGAATATATTCAGGAAAAAACGCATACGCCCTTTTTGGCCAAGTGCATCATTGTGGACGTTCTGCCTCTTTTCCTATGCTTTAAATGCAATTCCAGTCTACCTCCTGAAATCGGTTTCCTGCAATTCTGCCCCGCTTTCAAGTCCTCTTGGCAGCCTTACTTCAGTATATTTTTGGACGATAGCTGTCATTTATAACTCGGCAGGTTTGTGAATTACAGTGCCCCTGAGCTCCTTTCTTCAACTCGCTTTCTCGTGAGCTGGCCGCAACACTGCAGGATGGCTTCAGGCCCTAATCTGGTTCCGGCAAGGCACGCTGAGCCTTTGGTTAATTCCTCTTCCTGGTGGGAAATGAGAGTTAAATTTGCCCGTCCAGACACCTCCAGCTAGTCTGTCATTGGTTCTCCCTATTCCTGTTCATCTTCCGCAGAAATTGCAAACTGGGCCAAACAGGAGGTTAAAGGCACTGACTCTCCAAGTCGGGAGAGTGTTAGTAAAGCGTCTGGAATGTTGCACCCGAGTACCAGGGGACGAAAACTGACACATATTGGAACACGTCTCCCGATCACACGGTTGATCATACTCTGGGTTCCACATGCATGTTTTGGCTGAAGGAAGAATACCTTAAACCTGGAGAGTTGAGACCCGTGGAATGGGTACCATGCAATATGACTTCAAAGGTTCTTCATTTGCTCACCGAACCTCTCCAATCCTATCACTGCTGCGTTTATGCCCCTGTACACACGCTTGATTCTCTTTCGGAGACATAGCAATCCATAGGTTTTAAGATACTTCCTAGTCAGGTACACACTTAGGCATTTAATATGGTGTGTTGAGTCCATTTCGTTGAGCAAGGAGTAGCTCTTGTCTATTCCATATTTGGCTTAAGGAACTTTATCTGTGCTCATTTCAATCTCTGGTTTTATGCAGCACCCCAACTCACCTTTCCCCTTAAGCAAGCATAAGTTGGTTTTCTAAATTTGAGACCCTGTTCTGTTTTGGAATTCAGTTCCTGTGTAGCCAAGTTTACATTCCGTGTATTAGTGATATCTTATGATGTTTCTTTTTCTGTGTGACTTATTTCAGTTAGAATCATCGTACCTGAATCCACTCATTATGCTGCTACGGGCCTGATGACATAGATTTCATTGCTGAGTGATACTGCATTGTACGTAAGTACCACAACTTCTTTATCCATTTTTCACTTTCTGCGATATTGAACTTGTACCGTAAACCAGGTTCTTGTAAAGAGAGCCGTCCCAACTTTGGGGTGGCTGTGTCTTTTTGCTTTTAATTTCCCTAAGCTATTGGACCATAAGTGGAAGTGCCCTAGGCTCTGTTGCTTTGATTTTTAGATGTTTCAGGAAACACCATACACTTCTCCCGAGTGGCTGTTGGCAATTTACATCCCGCCCATCAGCATAACAAGGCTCCCAGTTCTCCATGGCCTGTCCTGCCTTTCTGGATTTTACACTTTTTTCAGATGGCCCTTTTGACTGGGGGGAAGTGAGACTTCATTGTAGTGCAGATTTCCTTTGCAAGCTTGCTTGGTTGGCCAAAAAGGGCGTATGCGTTTTTTCCTGAATATATTCAGGAAAAAACGCATACGCCCTTTTTGGCCAAGTGCATCATTGTGGACGTTCTGCCTCTTTTCCTATGCTTTAAATGCAATTCCAGTCTACCTCCTGAAATCGGTTTCCTGCAATTCTGCCCCGCATTCAAGTCCTCTTGGCAGCCTTACTTCAGTATATTATTGGTCGATAGCTGTCATTTATAACTCTGCATGTTTGTGAATTACAGTGCCCCTGAGGTCCTTTCTTCAACTCACTTTCTCATGAGCTGGCCGCAACACCGCAGGATTGCTTCAGGCCCTAATCTGGTTCCGGCACGGCACGCTGAGCCTTTGGTTAATTCCTCTTCCTGGTGGGAAATGAGAGTTAAATTGGCCCGTCCAGACACCTCCAGCTAGTCTGTCATTGGTTCTCCCTATTCCTGTTCATCTTCCGCAGAAATTGCAAACTGGGCCAAACAGGAGGTTAAAGGCACTGACTCTCCAAGTCGGGAGAGTGTTAGTAAAGCGTCTGGAATGTTGCACCCGAGTACCAGGGGACGAAAACTGACACATATTGGAACACGTCTCCCGATCACACGGTTGATCATACTCTGGGTTCCACATGCATGTTTTAGCTGAAGGAAGAATACCTTAAACCTGGAGAGTTGAGACCCGTGGAATGGGTACCATGCAATATGACTTCAAAGGGTCTTCATTTGCTCACCGAACCTCTCCAGTCCTATCACTGCTGCGTTTATGCCCCTGTACACACGCTTGATTCTCTTTCGGAGACATAGCAATCCATAGGTTTTAAGATACTTCCTAGTCAGGTACACTCTTAGGCATTTAATATGGTGTGTTGAGTCCATTTCGTTGAGCAAGGAGTAGCTCTTGTGTATTCCATATTTGGCTTAAGGAACTTTATCTGTGCTCATTTCAATCTCTGGTTTTATGCAGCACCCCAACTCACCTTTCCCCTTAAGCAAGCATAAGTTGGTTTTCTAAATTTGAGACCCTGTTCTGTTTTGTAATTCAGTTCCTGTGTAACCAAGTTTACATTCCGTGTATTAGTGATATCTTATGATGTTTCTTTTTCTGTGTGACTTATTTCAGTTAGAATCATCGTACCTGAATCCACTCATTATGCTGGTACGGGCCTGATGACATAGATTTCATTGCTGAGTGATACTGCATTGTACGTAAGTACCACAACTTCTTTATCCATTTTTCACTTTCTGCGATATTGAACTTGTACCGTAAACCAGGTTCTTGTAAACAGAGCCGTCCCAACCTTTGGGGTGGCTGTGTCTTTTCGATTTTAATTTCCCTAAGCTATAGGACCATAAGTGAAAGTGCCCTAGGCTCTGTTGCTTTGTTTTTTAGATGTTTCAGGAAACACCATACACTTCTCCCGAGTGGCTGTTGGCAATTTACATCCCGCCCATCAGCATAACAAGGCTCCCAGTTCTCCATGGCCTGTCCTGCGTTTCTGCATTTTTCACTTTTTTCAGATGGCCCTTTTGACCGGGGGGGGGGGGAAGTGAGACTTCATTGTAGTGCAGATTTCCTTTGCAAGCTTGCTTGGTTGGCCAAAAAGGGCGTATGCGTTTTTTCCTGAATATATTCAGGAAAAAACGCATACGCCCTTTTTGGCCAAGTGCATCATTGTGGACGTTCTGCCTCTTTTCCTATGCTTTAAATGCAATTCCAGTCTACCTCCTGAAATCGGTTTCCTGCAATTCTGCCCCGCTTTCAAGTCCTCTTGGCAGCCTTACTTCAGTATATTTTTGGACGATAGCTGTCATTTATAACTCTGCAGGTTTGTGAATTACAGTGCCCCTGAGCTCCTTTCTTCAACTCGCTTTCTCGTGAGCTGGCCGCAACACCGCAGGATGGCTTCAGGCCCTAATCTGGTTCCGGCACGGCACGCTGAGCCTTTGGTTAATTCCTCTTCCTGGTGGGAAATGAGAGTTAAATTGGCCCGTCCAGACACCTCCAGCTAGTCTGTCATTGGTTCTCCCTATTCCTGTTCATCTTCCGCAGAAATTGCAAACTGGGCCAAACAGGAGGTTAAAGGCACTGACTCTCCAAGTCGGGAGAGTGTTAGTAAAGCGTCTGGAATGTTGCACCCGAGTACCAGGGGACGAAAACTGACACATATTGGAACACGTCTCCCGATCACACGGTTGATCATACTCTGGGTTCCACATGCATGTTTTAGCTGAAGGAAGAATACCTTAAACCTGGAGAGTTGAGACCCGTGGAATGGGTACCATGCAATATGACTTCAAAGGGTCTTCATTTGCTCACCGAACCTCTCCAGTCCTATCACTGCTGCGTTTATGCCCCTGTACACACGCTTGATTCTCTTTCGGAGACATAGCAATCCATAGGTTTTAAGATACTTCCTAGTCAGGTACACTCTTAGGCATTTAATATGGTGTGTAGAGTCCATTTCGTTGAGCAAGGAGTAGCTCTTGTCTATTCCATATTTGGCTTAAGGAACTTTATCTGTGCTCATTTCAATCTCTGGTTTTATGCAGCACCCCAACTCACCTTTCCCCTTAAGCAAGCATAAGTTGGGTTTCTAAATTTGAGACCCTGTTCTGTTTTGTAATTCAGTTCCTGTGTAGCCAAGTTTACATTCCGTGTATTAGTGATATCTTATGATGTTTCTTTTTCTGTGTGACTTATTTCAGTTAGAATAATCATAACTGAATCCACTCATTATGCTGCTACGGGCCTGATGACATAGATTTCATTGCTGAGTGATATTGCATTGTACGTAAGTACCACAAATTCTTTATTCATTTTTCACTTTCTGCGATATTGAACTTGTACCATAAACCAGGTTCTTGTAAACAGAGCCGTCCCAACCTTTGGGGTGGCTGTGTCTTTTTGATTTTAATTTCCCTAAGCTATAGGACCATAAGTGGAAGTGCCCTAGGCTCTGTTGCTTTGAATTTTAGATGTTTCAGGAAACACCATACACTTCTCCCGAGTGGCTGTTGGCAATTTACATCCCGCCCATCAGCATAACAAGGCTCCAAGTTCTCCATGGCCTGTCCTGCCTTTCTGGATTTTACACCTTTTTCAGATGGCCCTTTTGACCGGGGGGAAGTGAGACTTCATTGTAGTGCAGATTTCCTTTGCAAGCTTGCTTGGTTGGCCAAAAAGGGCGTATGCGTTTTTTCCTGAATATATTCAGGAAAAAACGCATACGCCCTTTTTGGCCAAGTGCATCATTGTGGACGTTCTGCCTCTTTTCCTATGCTTTAAATGCAATTCCAGTCTACCTCCTGAAATCGGTTTCCTGCAATTCTGCCCCGCATTCAAGTCCTCTTGGCAGCCTTACTTCAGTATATTATTGGTCGATAGCTGTCATTTATAACTCTGCAGGTTTGTGAATTACAGTGCCCCTGAGCTCCTTTCTTCAACTCGCTTTCTCGTGAGCTGGCCGCAACACCGCAGGATTGCTTCAGGCCCTAATCTGGTTCCGGCACGGCACGCTGAGCCTTTGGTTAATTCCTCTTCCTGGTGCGAAATGAGAGTTAAATTGGCCCGTCCAGACACCTCCAGCTAGTCTGTCATTGGTTCTCCCTATTCCTGTTCATCTTCCGCAGAAATTGCAAACTGGGCCAAACAGGAGGTTAAAGGCACTGACTCTCCAAGTCGGGAGAGTGTTAGTAAAGCGTCTGGAATGTTGCACCCGAGTACCAGGGGACGAAAACTGACACATATTGGAACACGTCTCCCGATCACACGGTTGATCATACTCTGGGTTCCACATGCATGTTTTAGCTGAAGGAAGAATACCTTAAACCTGGAGAGTTGAGACCCGTGGAATGGGTACCATGCAATATGACTTCAAAGGGTCTTCATTTGCTCACCGAACCTCTCCAGTCCTATCACTGCTGCGTTTATGCCCCTGTACACACGCTTGATTCTCTTTCGGAGACATAGCAATCCATAGGTTTTAAGATACTTCCTAGTCAGGTACACTCTTAGGCATTTAATATGGTGTGTTGAGTCCATTTCGTTGAGCAAGGAGTAGCTCTTGTCTATTCCATATTTGGCTTAAGGAACTTTATCTGTGCTCATTTCAATCTCTGGTTTTATGCAGCACCCCAACTCACCTTTCCCCTTAAGCAAGCATAAGTTGGGTTTCTAAATTTGAGACCCTGTTCTGTTTTGGAATTCAGTTCCTGTGTAGCCAAGTTTACATTCCGTGTATTAGTGATATCTTATGATGTTTCTTTTTCTGTGTGACTTATTTCAGTTAGAATCATCGTACCTGAATCCACTCATTATGCTGCTACGGGCCTGATGACATAGATTTCATTGCTGAGTGATACTGCATTGTACGTAAGTACCACAACTTCTTTATCCATTTTTCACTTTCTGCGATATTGAACTTGTACCGTAAACCAGGTTCTTGTAAAGAGAGCCGTCCCAACCTTTGGGGTGGCTGTGTCTTTTTGCTTTTAATTTCCCTAAGCTATAGGACCATAAGTGGAAGTGCCCTAGGCTCTGTTGCTTTGATATTTAGATGTTTCAGGAAACACCATACACTTCTCCCGAGTGGCTGTTGGCAATTTACATCCCGCCCATCAGCATAACAAGGCTCCCAGTTCTCCATGGCCTGTCCTGCCTTTCTGGATTTTACACTTTTTTCAGATGGCCCTTTTGACCGGGGGGAAGTGAGACTTCATTGTAGTGCAGATTTCCTTTGCAAGCTTGCTTGGTTGGCCAAAAAGGGCGTATGCGTTTTTTCCTGAATATATTCAGGAAAAAACGCATACGCCCTTTTTGGCCAAGTGCATCATTGTGGACGTTCTGCCTCTTTTCCTATGCTTTAAATGCAATTCCAGTCTACCTCCTGAAATCGGTTTCCTGCAATTCTGCCCCGCTTTCAAGTCCTCTTGGCAGCCTTACTTCAGTATATTTTTGGACGATAGCTGTCATTTATAACTCGGCAGGTTTGTGAATTACAGTGCCCCTGAGCTCCTTTCTTCAACTCGCTTTCTCGTGAGCTGGCCGCAACACCGCAGGATTGCTTCAGGCCCTAATCTGGTTCCGGCACGGCACGCTGAGCCTTTGGTTAATTCCTCTTCCTGGTGGGAAATGAGAGTTAAATTTGCCCGTCCAGACACCTCCAGCTAGTCTGTCATTGGTTCTCCCTATTCCTGTTCATCTTCCGCAGAAATTGCAAACTGGGCCAAACAGGAGGTTAAAGGCACTGACTCTCCAAGTCGGGAGAGTGTTAGTAAAGCGTCTGGAATGTTGCACCCGAGTACCAGGGGACGAAAACTGACACATATTGGAACACGTCTCCCGATCACACGGTTGATCATACTCTGGGTTCCACATGCATGTTTTAGCTGAAGGAAGAATACCTTAAACCTGGAGAGTTGAGACCCGTGGAATGGGTACCATGCAATATGACTTCAAAGGGTCTTCATTTGCTCACCGAACCTCTCCAATCCTATCACTGCTGCGTTTATGCCCCTGTACACACGCTTGATTCTCTTTCGGAGACATAGCAATCCATAGGTTTTAAGATACTTCCTAGTCAGGTACACTCTTAGGCATTTAATATGGGGTGTTGAGTCCATTTCGTTGAGCAAGGAGTAGCTCTTGTCTATTCCATATTTGGCTTAAGGAACTTTATCTGTGCTCATTTCAATCTCTGGTTTTATGCAGCACGCCAACTCACCTTTCCCCTTAAGCAAGCATAAGTTGGGTTTCTAAATTTGAGACCCTGTTCTGTTTTGGAATTCAGTTCCTGTGTAGCCAAGTTTACATTCCGTGTATTAGTGATATCTTATGATGTTTCTTTTTCTGTGTGACTTATTTCAGTTAGAATCATCATACCTGAATCCACTCATTATGCTGCTACGGGCCTGATGACATAGATTTCATTGCTGAGTGATATTGCATTGTACGTAAGTACCACAACTTCTTTATTCATTTTTCACTTTCTGCGATATTGAACTTGTACCGTAAACCAGGTTCTTGTAAACAGAGCCGTCCCAACCTTTGGGGTGGCTGTGTCTTTTAGATTTTAATTTCCCTAAGCTATAGGACCATAAGTGGAAGTGCCCTAGGCTCTGTTGCTTTGAATTTTAGATGTTTCAGGAAACACCATACACTTCTCCCGAGTGGCTGTTGGCAATTTACATCCCGCCCATCAGCATAACAAGGCTCCAAGTTCTCCATCGCCTGTCCTGCCTTTCTGGATTTTACACCTTTTTCAGATGGCCCTTTTGACCGGGGGGAAGTGAGACTTCATTGTAGTGCAGATTTCCTTTGCAAGCTTGCTTGGTTGGCCAAAAAGGGCGTATGCGTTTTTTCCTGAATATATTCAGGAAAAAACGCATACGCCCTTTTTGGCCAAGTGCATCATTGTGGACGTTCTGCCTCTTTTCCTATGCTTTAAATGCAATTCCAGTCTACCTCCTGAAATCGGTTTCCTGCAATTCTGCCCCGCATTCAAGTCCTCTTGGCAGCCTTACTTCAGTATATTATTGGTCGATAGCTGTCATTTATAACTCTGCATGTTTGTGAATTACAGTGCCCCTGAGGTCCTTTCTTCAACTCACTTTCTCATGAGCTGGCCGCAACACCGCAGGATTGCTTCAGGCCCTAATCTGGTTCCGGCACGGCACGCTGAGCCTTTGGTTAATTCCTCTTCCTGGTGGGAAATGAGAGTTAAATTGGCCCGTCCAGACACCTCCAGCTAGTCTGTCATTGGTTCTCCCTATTCCTGTTCATCTTCCGCAGAAATTGCAAACTGGGCCAAACAGGAGGTTAAAGGCACTGACTCTCCAAGTCGGGAGAGTGTTAGTAAAGCGTCTGGAATGTTGCACCCGAGTACCAGGGGACGAAAACTGACACATATTGGAACACGTCTCCCGATCACACGGTTGATCATACTCTGGGTTCCACATGCATGTTTTAGCTGAAGGAAGAATACCTTAAACCTGGAGAGTTGAGACCCGTGGAATGGGTACCATGCAATATGACTTCAAAGGGTCTTCATTTGCTCACCGAACCTCTCCAGTCCTATCACTGCTGCGTTTATGCCCCTGTACACACGCTTGATTCTCTTTCGGAGACATAGCAATCCATAGGTTTTAAGATACTTCCTAGTCAGGTACACTCTTAGGCATTTAATATGGTGTGTTGAGTCCATTTCGTTGAGCAAGGAGTAGCTCTTGTGTATTCCATATTTGGCTTAAGGAACTTTATCTGTGCTCATTTCAATCTCTGGTTTTATGCAGCACCCCAACTCACCTTTCCCCTTAAGCAAGCATAAGTTGGTTTTCTAAATTTGAGACCCTGTTCTGTTTTGTAATTCAGTTCCTGTGTAACCAAGTTTACATTCCGTGTATTAGTGATATCTTATGATGTTTCTTTTTCTGTGTGACTTATTTCAGTTAGAATCATCGTACCTGAATCCACTCATTATGCTGGTACGGGCCTGATGACATAGATTTCATTGCTGAGTGATACTGCATTGTACGTAAGTACCACAACTTCTTTATCCATTTTTCACTTTCTGCGATATTGAACTTGTACCGTAAACCAGGTTCTTGTAAACAGAGCCGTCCCAACCTTTGGGGTGGCTGTGTCTTTTCGATTTTAATTTCCCTAAGCTATAGGACCATAAGTGAAAGTGCCCTAGGCTCTGTTGCTTTGTTTTTTAGATGTTTCAGGAAACACCATACACTTCTCCCGAGTGGCTGTTGGCAATTTACATCCCGCCCATCAGCATAACAAGGCTCCCAGTTCTCCATGGCCTGTCCTGCGTTTCTGGATTTTTCACTTTTTTCAGATGGCCCTTTTGACCGGGGGGGGGGGGAAGTGAGACTTCATTGTAGTGCAGATTTCCTTTGCAAGCTTGCTTGGTTGGCCAAAAAGGGCGTATGCGTTTTTTCCTGAATATATTCAGGAAAAAACGCATACGCCCTTTTTGGCCAAGTGCATCATTGTGGACGTTCTGCCTCTTTTCCTATGCTTTAAATGCAATTCCAGTCTACCTCCTGAAATCGGTTTCCTGCAATTCTGCCCCGCTTTCAAGTCCTCTTGGCAGCCTTACTTCAGTATATTTTTGGACGATAGCTGTCATTTATAACTCTGCAGGTTTGTGAATTACAGTGCCCCTGAGCTCCTTTCTTCAACTCGCTTTCTCGTGAGCTGGCCGCAACACCGCAGGATGGCTTCAGGCCCTAATCTGGTTCCGGCAAGGCACGCTGAGCCTTTGGTTAATTCCTCTTCCTGGTGGGAAATGAGAGTTAAATTTGCCCGTCCAGACACCTCCAGCTAGTCTGTCATTGGTTCTCCCTATTCCTGTTCATCTTCCGCAGAAATTGCAAACTGGGCCAAACAGGAGGTTAAAGGCACTGACTCTCCAAGTCGGGAGAGTGTTAGTAAAGCGTCTGGAATGTTGCACCCGAGTACCAGGGGACGAAAACTGACACATATTGGAACACGTCTCCCGATCACACGGTTGATCATACTCTGGGTTCCACATGCATGTTTTGGCTGAAGGAAGAATACCTTAAACCTGGAGAGTTGAGACCCGTGGAATGGGTACCATGCAATATGACTTCAAAGGTTCTTCATTTGCTCACCGAACCTCTCCAGTCCTATCACTGCTGCGTTTATGCCCCTGTACACACGCTTGATTCTCTTTCGGAGACATAGCAATCCATAGGTTTTAAGATACTTTCTAGTCAGGTACACACTTAGGCATTTAATATGGTGTGTTGAGTCCATTTCGTTGAGCAAGGAGTAGCTCTTGTCTATTCTATATTTGGCTTAAGGAACTTTATCTGTGCTCATTTCAATCTCTGGTTTTATGCAGCACCCCAACTCACCTTTCCCCTTAAGCAAGCATAAGTTGGTTTTCTAAATTTGAGACCCTGTTCTGTTTTGGAATTCAGTTCCTGTGTAGCCAAGTTTACATTCCGTGTATTAGTGATATCTTATGATGTTTCTTTTTCTGTGTGACTTATTTCAGTTAGAATCATCGTACCTGAATCCACTCATTATGCTGCTACGGGCCTGATGACATAGATTTCATTGCTGAGTGATACTGCATTGTACGTAAGTACCACAACTTCTTTATCCATTTTTCACTTTCTGCGATATTGAACTTGTACCGTAAACCAGGTTCTTGTAAACAGAGCCGTCCCAACTTTGGGGTGGCTGTGTCTTTTTGCTTTTAATTTCCCTAAGCTATTGGACCATAAGTGGAAGTGCCCTAGGCTCTGTTGCTTTGATTTTTAGATGTTTCAGGAAACACCATACACTTCTCCCGAGTGGCTGTTGGCAATTTACATCCCGCCCATCAGCATAACAAGGCTCCCAGTTCTCCATGGCCTGTCCTGCGTTTCTGGATTTTTCACTTTTTTCAGATGGCCCTTTTGACAGGGGGGAAGTGAGACTTCATTGTAGTGCAGATTTCCTTTGCAAGCTTGCTTGGTTGGCCAAAAAGGGCGTATGCGTTTTTTCCTGAATATATTCAGGAAAAAACGCATACGCCCTTTTTGGCCAAGTGCATCATTGTGGACGTTCTGCCTCTTTTCCTATGCTTTAAATGCAATTCCAGTCTACCTCCTGAAATCGGTTTCCTGCAATTCTGCCCCGCATTCAAGTCCTCTTGGCAGCCTTACTTCAGTATATTATTGGTCGATAGCTGTCATTTATAACTCTGCATGTTTGTGAATTACAGTGCCCCTGAGGTCCTTTCTTCAACTCACTTTCTCATGAGCTGGCCGCAACACCGCAGGATTGCTTCAGGCCCTAATCTGGTTCCGGCACGGCACGCTGAGCCTTTGGTTAATTCCTCTTCCTGGTGGGAAATGAGAGTTAAATTGGCCCGTCCAGACACCTCCAGCTAGTCTGTCATTGGTTCTCCCTATTCCTGTTCATCTTCCGCAGAAATTGCAAACTGGGCCAAACAGGAGGTTAAAGGCACTGACTCTCCAAGTCGGGAGAGTGTTAGTAAAGCGTCTGGAATGTTGCACCCGAGTACCAGGGGACGAAAACTGACACATATTGGAACACGTCTCCCGATCACACGGTTGATCATACTCTGGGTTCCACATGCATGTTTTAGCTGAAGGAAGAATACCTTAAACCTGGAGAGTTGAGACCCGTGGAATGGGTACCATGCAATATGACTTCAAAGGGTCTTCATTTGCTCACCGAACCTCTCCAGTCCTATCACTGCTGCGTTTATGCCCCTGTACACACGCTTGATTCTCTTTCGGAGACATAGCAATCCATAGGTTTTAAGATACTTCCTAGTCAGGTACACTCTTAGGCATTTAATATGGTGTGTTGAGTCCATTTCGTTGAGCAAGGAGTAGCTCTTGTGTATTCCATATTTGGCTTAAGGAACTTTATCTGTGCTCATTTCAATCTCTGGTTTTATGCAGCACCCCAACTCACCTTTCCCCTTAAGCAAGCATAAGTTGGTTTTCTAAATTTGAGACCCTGTTCTGTTTTGTAATTCAGTTCCTGTGTAACCAAGTTTACATTCCGTGTATTAGTGATATCTTATGATGTTTCTTTTTCTGTGTGACTTATTTCAGTTAGAATCATCGTACCTGAATCCACTCATTATGCTGGTACGGGCCTGATGACATAGATTTCATTGCTGAGTGATACTGCATTGTACGTAAGTACCACAACTTCTTTATCCATTTTTCACTTTCTGCGATATTGAACTTGTACCGTAAACCAGGTTCTTGTAAACAGAGCCGTCCCAACCTTTGGGGTGGCTGTGTCTTTTCGATTTTAATTTCCCTAAGCTATAGGACCATAAGTGAAAGTGCCCTAGGCTCTGTTGCTTTGTTTTTTAGATGTTTCAGGAAACACCATACACTTCTCCCGAGTGGCTGTTGGCAATTTACTTCCCGCCCATCAGCATAACAAGGCTCCCAGTTCTCCATGGCCTGTCCTGCGTTTCTGGATTTTTCACTTTTTTCAGATGGCCCTTTTGACCGGGGGGGGGGGGGAAGTGAGACTTCATTGTAGTGCAGATTTCCTTTGCAAGCTTGCTTGGTTGGCCAAAAAGGGCGTATGCGTTTTTTCCTGAATATATTCAGGAAAAAACGCATACGCCCTTTTTGGCCAAGTGCATCATTGTGGACGTTCTGCCTCTTTTCCTATGCTTTAAATGCAATTCCAGTCTACCTCCTGAAATCGGTTTCCTGCAATTCTGCCCCGCTTTCAAGTCCTCTTGGCAGCCTTACTTCAGTATATTTTTGGACGATAGCTGTCATTTATAACTCTGCAGGTTTGTGAATTACAGTGCCCCTGAGCTCCTTTCTTCAACTCGCTTTCTCGTGAGCTGGCCGCAACACCGCAGGATGGCTTCAGGCCCTAATCTGGTTCCGGCACGGCACGCTGAGCCTTTGGTTAATTCCTCTTCCTGGTGGGAAATGAGAGTTAAATTTGCCCGTCCAGACACCTCCAGCTAGTCTGTCATTGGTTCTCCCTATTCCTGTTCATCTTCCGCAGAAATTGCAAACTGGGCCAAACAGGAGGTTAAAGGCACTGACTCTCCAAGTCGGGAGAGTGTTAGTAAAGCGTCTGGAATGTTGCACCCGAGTACCAGGGGACGAAAACTGACACATATTGGAACACGTCTCCCGATCACACGGTTGATCATACTCTGGGTTCCACATGCATGTTTTGGCTGAAGGAAGAATACCTTAAACCTGGAGAGTTGAGACCCGTGGAATGGGTACCATGCAATATGACTTCAAAGGTTCTTCATTTGCTCACCGAACCTCTCCAGTCCTA
Organism: Lagenorhynchus albirostris; assembly: GCF_949774975.1. Classification (NCBI taxonomy): domain Eukaryota; kingdom Metazoa; phylum Chordata; class Mammalia; order Artiodactyla; family Delphinidae; genus Lagenorhynchus; species Lagenorhynchus albirostris. The sequence continues at coordinate 80,586 of NW_026783500.1, forward strand.
TCACTGCTGCGTTTATGCCCCGTACACACGCTTGATTCTCTTTCGGAGACATAGCAATCCATAGGTTTTAAGATACTTCCTAGTCAGGTACACACTTAGGCATTTAATATGGTGTGTTGAGTCCATTTCGTTGAGCAAGGAGTAGCTCTTGTGTATTCCATATTTGGCTTAAGGAACTTTATCTGTGCTCATTTCAATCTCTGGTTTTATGCAGCACCCCAACTCACCTTTCCCCTTAAGCAAGCATAAGTTGGTTTTCTAAATTTGAGACCCTGTTCTGTTTTGGAATTCAGTTCCTGTGTAGCCAAGTTTACATTCCGTGTATTAGTGATATCTTATGATGTTTCTTTTTCTGTGTGACTTATTTCAGTTAGAATCATCGTACCTGAATCCACTCATTATGCTGCTACGGGCCTGATGACATAGATTTCATTGCTGAGTGATACTGCATTGTACGTAAGTACCACAACTTCTTTATCCATTTTTCACTTTCTGCGATATTGAACTTGTACCGTAAACCAGGTTCTTGTAAAGAGAGCCGTCCCAACTTTGGGGTGGCTGTGTCTTTTTGCTTTTAATTTCCCTAAGCTATTGGACCATAAGTGGAAGTGCCCTAGGCTCTGTTGCTTTGATTTTTAGATGTTTCAGGAAACACCATACACTTCTCCCGAGTGGCTGTTGGCAATTTACATCCCGCCCATCAGCATAACAAGGCTCCCAGTTCTCCATGGCCTGTCCTGCGTTTCTGGATTTTTCACTTTTTTCAGATGGCCCTTTTGACCGGGGGGGGGGGGAAGTGAGACTTCATTGTAGTGCAGATTTCCTTTGCAAGCTTGCTTGGTTGGCCAAAAAGGGCGTATGCGTTTTTTCCTGAATATATTCAGGAAAAAACGCATACGCCCTTTTTGGCCAAGTGCATCATTGTGGACGTTCTGCCTCTTTTCCTATGCTTTAAATGCAATTCCAGTCTACCTCCTGAAATCGGTTTCCTGCAATTCTGCCCCGCTTTCAAGTCCTCTTGGCAGCCTTACTTCAGTATATTTTTGGACGATAGCTGTCATTTATAACTCTGCAGGTTTGTGAATTACAGTGCCCCTGAGCTCCTTTCTTCAACTCGCTTTCTCGTGAGCTGGCCGCAACACTGCAGGATGGCTTCAGGCCCTAATCTGGTTCCGGCATGGCACGCTGAGCCTTTGGTTAATTCCTCTTCCTGGTGGGAAATGAGAGTTAAATTTGCCCGTCCAGACACCTCCAGCTAGTCTGTCATTGGTTCTCCCTATTCCTGTTCATCTTCCGCAGAAATTGCAAACTGGGCCAAACAGGAGGTTAAAGGCACTGACTCTCCAAGTCGGGAGAGTGTTAGTAAAGCGTCTGGAATGTTGCACCCGAGTACCAGGGGACGAAAACTGACACATATTGGAACACGTCTCCCGATCACACGGTTGATCATACTCTGGGTTCCACATGCATGTTTTGGCTGAAGGAAGAATACCTTAAACCTGGAGAGTTGAGATCCGTGGAATGGGTACCATGCAATATGACTTCAAAGGTTCTTCATTTGCTCACCGAACCTCTCCAGTCCTATCACTGCTGCGTTTATGGCCCTGTACACACGCTTGATTCTCTTTCGGAGACATAGCAATCCATAGGTTTTAAGATACTTCCTAGTCAGGTACACACTTAGGCATTTAATATGGTGTGTTGAGTCCATTTCGTTGAGCAAGGAGTAGCTCTTGTCTATTCCATATTTGGCTTAAGGAACTTTATCTGTGCTCATTTCAATCTCTGGTTTTATGCAGCACCCCAACTCACCTTTCCCCTTAAGCAAGCATAAGTTGGTTTTCTAAATTTGAGACCCTGTTCTGTTTTGGAATTCAGTTCCTGTGTAGCCAAGTTTACATTCCGTGTATTAGTGATATCTTATGATGTTTCTTTTTCTGTGTGACTTATTTCAGTTAGAATCATCGTACCTGAATCCACTCATTATGCTGCTACGGGCCTGATGACATAGATTTCATTGCTGAGTGATACTGCATTGTACGTAAGTACCACAACTTCTTTATCCATTTTTCACTTTCTGCGATATTGAACTTGTACCGTAAACCAGGTTCTTGTAAAGAGAGCCGTCCCAACTTTGGGGTGGCTGTGTCTTTTTGCTTTTAATTTCCCTAAGCTATTGGACCATAAGTGGAAGTGCCCTAGGCTCTGTTGCTTTGATTTTTAGATGTTTCAGGAAACACCATACACTTCTCCCGAGTGGCTGTTGGCAATTAACATCCCGCCCATCAGCATAACAAGGCTCCCAGTTCTCCATGGCCTGTCCTGCCTTTCTGGATTTTACACTTTTTTCAGATGGCCCTTTTGACCGGGGGGAAGTGAGACTTCATTGTAGTGCAGATTTCCTTTGCAAGCTTGCTTGGTTGGCCAAAAAGGGCGTATGCGTTTTTTCCTGAATATATTCAGGAAAAAACGCATACGCCCTTTTTGGCCAAGTGCATCATTGTGGACGTTCTGCCTCTTTTCCTATGCTTTAAATGCAATTCCAGTCTACCTCCTGAAATCGGTTTCCTGCAATTCTGCCCCGCATTCAAGTCCTCTTGGCAGCCTTACTTCAGTATATTATTGGTCGATAGCTGTCATTTATAACTCTGCATGTTTGTGAATTACAGTGCCCCTGAGGTCCTTTCTTCAACTCACTTTCTCATGAGCTGGCCGCAACACCGCAGGATTGCTTCAGGCCCTAATCTGGTTCCGGCATGGCACGCTGAGCCTTTGGTTAATTCCTCTTCCTGGTGGGAAATGAGAGTTAAATTGGCCCGTCCAGACACCTCCAGCTAGTCTGTCATTGGTTCTCCCTATTCCTGTTCATCTTCCGCAGAAATTGCAAACTGGGCCAAACAGGAGGTTAAAGGCACTGACTCTCCAAGTCGGGAGAGTGTTAGTAAAGCGTCTGGAATGTTGCACCCGAGTACCAGGGGACGAAAACTGACACATATTGGAACACGTCTCCCGATCACACGGTTGATCATACTCTGGGTTCCACATGCATGTTTTAGCTGAAGGAAGAATACCTTAAACCTGGAGAGTTGAGACCCGTGGAATGGGTACCATGCAATATGACTTCAAAGGGTCTTCATTTGCTCACCGAACCTCTCCAGTCCTATCACTGCTGCGTTTATGCCCCTGTACACACGCTTGATTCTCTTTCGGAGACATAGCAATCCATAGGTTTTAAGATACTTCCTAGTCAGGTACACTCTTAGGCATTTAATATGGTGTGTTGAGTCCATTTCGTTGAGCAAGGAGTAGCTCTTGTGTATTCCATATTTGGCTTAAGGAACTTTATCTGTGCTCATTTCAATCTCTGGTTTTATGCAGCACCCCAACTCACCTTTCCCCTTAAGCAAGCATAAGTTGGTTTTCTAAATTTGAGACCCTGTTCTGTTTTGTAATTCAGTTCCTGTGTAGCCAAGTTTACATTCCGTGTATTAGTGATATCTTATGATGTTTCTTTTTCTGTGTGACTTATTTCAGTTAGAATCATCGTACCTGAATCCACTCATTATGCTGGTACGGGCCTGATGACATAGATTTCATTGCTGAGTGATACTGCATTGTACGTAAGTACCACAACTTCTTTATCCATTTTTCACTTTCTGCGATATTGAACTTGTACCGTAAACCAGGTTCTTGTAAACAGAGCCGTCCCAACCTTTGGGGTGGCTGTGTCTTTTCGATTTTAATTTCCCTAAGCTATAGGACCATAAGTGAAAGTGCCCTAGGCTCTGTTGCTTTGTTTTTTAGATGTTTCAGGAAACACCATACACTTCTCCCGAGTGGCTGTTGGCAATTTACATCCCGCCCATCAGCATAACAAGGCTCCCAGTTCTCCATGGCCTGTCCTGCGTTTCTGGATTTTTCACTTTTTTCAGATGGCCCTTTTGACCGGGGGGGGGGGAAGTGAGACTTCATTGTAGTGCAGATTTCCTTTGCAAGCTTGCTTGGTTGGCCAAAAAGGGCGTATGCGTTTTTTCCTGAATATATTCAGGAAAAAACGCATACGCCCTTTTTGGCCAAGTGCATCATTGTGGACGTTCTGCCTCTTTTCCTATGCTTTAAATGCAATTCCAGTCTACCTCCTGAAATCGGTTTCCTGCAATTCTGCCCCGCTTTCAAGTCCTCTTGGCAGCCTTACTTCAGTATATTTTTGGACGATAGCTGTCATTTATAACTCTGCAGGTTTGTGAATTACAGTGTCCCTGAGCTCCTTTCTTCAACTCGCTTTCTCGTGAGCTGGCCGCAACACTGCAGGATGGCTTCAGGCCCTAATCTGGTTCCGGCATGGCACGCTGAGCCTTTGGTTAATTCCTCTTCCTGGTGGGAAATGAGAGTTAAATTTGCCCGTCCAGACACCTCCAGCTAGTCTGTCATTGGTTCTCCCTATTCCTGTTCATCTTCCGCAGAAATTGCAAACTGGGCCAAACAGGAGGTTAAAGGCACTGACTCTCCAAGTCGGGAGAGTGTTAGTAAAGCGTCTGGAATGTTGCACCCGAGTACCAGGGGACGAAAACTGACACATATTGGAACACGTCTCCCGATCACACGGTTGATCATACTCTGGGTTCCACATGCATGTTTTGGCTGAAGGAAGAATACCTTAAACCTGGAGAGTTGAGACCCGTGGAATGGGTACCATGCAATATGACTTCAAAGGGTCTTCATTTGCTCACCGAACCTCTCCAGTCCTATCACTGCTGCGTTTATGCCCCTGTACACACGCTTGATTCTCTTTCGGAGACATAGCAATCCATAGGTTTTAAGATACTTCCTAGTCAGGTACACACTTAGGCATTTAATATGGTGTGTTGAGTCCATTTCGTTGAGCAAGGAGTAGCTCTTGTCTATTCCATATTTGGCTTAAGGAACTTTATCTGTGCTCATTTCAATCTCTGGTTTTATGCAGCACCCCAACTCACCTTTCCCCTTAAGCAAGCATAAGTTGGTTTTCTAAATTTGAGACCCTGTTCTGTTTTGGAATTCAGTTCCTGTGTAGCCAAGTTTACATTCCGTGTATTAGTGATATCTTATGATGTTTCTTTTTCTGTGTGACTTATTTCAGTTAGAATCATCGTACCTGAATCCACTCATTATGCTGCTACGGGCCTGATGACATAGATTTCATTGCTGAGTGATACTGCATTGTACGTAAGTACCACAACTTCTTTATCCATTTTTCACTTTCTGCGATATTGAACTTGTACCGTAAACCAGGTTCTTGTAAAGAGAGCCGTCCCAACTTTGGGGTGGCTGTGTCTTTTTGCTTTTAATTTCCCTAAGCTATTGGACCATAAGTGGAAGTGCCCTAGGCTCTGTTGCTTTGATTTTTAGATGTTTCAGGAAACACCATACACTTCTCCCGAGTGGCTGTTGGCAATTAACATCCCGCCCATCAGCATAACAAGGCTCCCAGTTCTCCATGGCCTGTCCTGCCTTTCTGGATTTTACACTTTTTTCAGATGGCCCTTTTGACCGGGGGGAAGTGAGACTTCATTGTAGTGCAGATTTCCTTTGCAAGCTTGCTTGGTTGGCCAAAAAGGGCGTATGCGTTTTTTCCTGAATATATTCAGGAAAAAACGCATACGCCCTTTTTGGCCAAGTGCATCATTGTGGACGTTCTGCCTCTTTTCCTATGCTTTAAATGCAATTCCAGTCTACCTCCTGAAATCGGTTTCCTGCAATTCTGCCCCGCATTCAAGTCCTCTTGGCAGCCTTACTTCAGTATATTATTGGTCGATAGCTGTCATTTATAACTCTGCATGTTTGTGAATTACAGTGCCCCTGAGGTCCTTTCTTCAACTCACTTTCTCATGAGCTGGCCGCAACACCGCAGGATTGCTTCAGGCCCTAATCTGGTTCCGGCACGGCACGCTGAGCCTTTGGTTAATTCCTCTTCCTGGTGGGAAATGAGAGTTAAATTGGCCCGTCCAGACACCTCCAGCTAGTCTGTCATTGGTTCTCCCTATTCCTGTTCATCTTCCGCAGAAATTGCAAACTGGGCCAAACAGGAGGTTAAAGGCACTGACTCTCCAAGTCGGGAGAGTGTTAGTAAAGCGTCTGGAATGTTGCACCCGAGTACCAGGGGACGAAAACTGACACATATTGGAACACGTCTCCCGATCACACGGTTGATCATACTCTGGGTTCCACATGCATGTTTTAGCTGAAGGAAGAATACCTTAAACCTGGAGAGTTGAGACCCGTGGAATGGGTACCATGCAATATGACTTCAAAGGGTCTTCATTTGCTCACCGAACCTCTCCAGTCCTATCACTGCTGCGTTTATGCCCCTGTACACACGCTTGATTCTCTTTCGGAGACATAGCAATCCATAGGTTTTAAGATACTTCCTAGTCAGGTACACTCTTAGGCATTTAATATGGTGTGTTGAGTCCATTTCGTTGAGCAAGGAGTAGCTCTTGTGTATTCCATATTTGGCTTAAGGAACTTTATCTGTGCTCATTTCAATCTCTGGTTTTATGCAGCACCCCAACTCACCTTTCCCCTTAAGCAAGCATAAGTTGGTTTTCTAAATTTGAGACCCTGTTCTGTTTTGTAATTCAGTTCCTGTGTAGCCAAGTTTACATTCCGTGTATTAGTGATATCTTATGATGTTTCTTTTTCTGTGTGACTTATTTCAGTTAGAATCATCGTACCTGAATCCACTCATTATGCTGCTACGGGCCTGATGACATAGATTTCATTGCTGAGTGATACTGCATTGTACGTAAGTACCACAACTTCTTTATCCATTTTTCACTTTCTGCGATATTGAACTTGTACCGTAAACCAGGTTCTTGTAAACAGAGCCGTCCCAACCTTTGGGGTGGCTGTGTCTTTTCGATTTTAATTTCCCTAAGCTATAGGACCATAAGTGAAAGTGCCCTAGGCTCTGTTGCTTTGTTTTTTAGATGTTTCAGGAAACACCATACACTTCTCCCGAGTGGCTGTTGGCAATTTACATCCCGCCCATCAGCATAATAAGGCTCCCAGTTCTCCATGGCCTGTCCTGCGTTTCTGGATTTTTCACTTTTTTCAGATGGCCCTTTTGACCGGGGGGGGGGGGGGAAGTGAGACTTCATTGTAGTGCAGATTTCCTTTGCAAGCTTGCTTGGTTGGCCAAAAAGGGCGTATGCGTTTTTTCCTGAATATATTCAGGAAAAAACGCATACGCCCTTTTTGGCCAAGTGCATCATTGTGGACGTTCTGCCTCTTTTCCTATGCTTTAAATGCAATTCCAGTCTACCTCCTGAAATCGGTTTCCTGCAATTCTGCCCCGCTTTCAAGTCCTCTTGGCAGCCTTACTTCAGTATATTTTTGGACGATAGCTGTCATTTATAACTCTGCAGGTTTGTGAATTACAGTGCCCCTGAGCTCCTTTCTTCAACTCGCTTTCTCGTGAGCTGGCCGCAACACCACAGGATTGCTTCAGGCCCTAATCTGGTTCCGGCACGGCACGCTGAGCCTTTGGTTAATTCCTCTTCCTGGTGGGAAATGAGAGTTAAATTTGCCCGTCCAGACACCTCCAGCTAGTCTCTCATTGGTTCTCCCTATTCCTGTTCATCTTCCGCAGAAATTGCAAACTGGGCCAAACAGGAGTTTAAAGGCACTGACTCTCCAAGTCGGGAGAGTGTTAGTAAAGCGTCTGGAATGTTGCACCCGAGTACCAGGGGACGAAAACTGACACATATTGGAACACGTCTCCCGATCACACGGTTGATCATACTCTGGGTTCCACATGCATGTTTTAGCTGAAGGAAGAATACCTTAAACCTGGAGAGTTGAGACCCGTGGAATGGGTACCATGCAATATGACTTCAAAGGGTCTTCATTTGCTCACCGAACCTCTCCAGTCCTATCACTGCTGCGTTTATGCCCCTGTACACACGCTTGATTCTCTTTCGGAGACATAGCAATCCATAGGTTTTAAGATACTTCCTAGTCAGGTACACTCTTAGGCATTTAATATGGTGTGTTGAGTCCATTTCGTTGAGCAAGGAGTAGCTCTTGTCTATTCCATATTTGGCTTAAGGAACTTTATCTGTGCTCATTTCAATCTCTGGTTTTATGCAGCACCCCAACTCACCTTTCCCCTTAAGCAAGCATAAGTTGGTTTTCTAAATTTGAGACCCTGTTCTGTTTTGGAATTCAGTTCCTGTGTAGCCAAGTTTACATTCCGTGTATTAGTGATATCTTATGATGTTTCTTTTTCTGTGTGACTTATTTCAGTTAGAATCATCGTACCTGAATCCACTCATTATGCTGCTACGGGCCTGATGACATAGATTTCATTGCTGAGTGATACTGCATTGTACGTAAGTACCACAACTTCTTTATCCATTTTTCACTTTCTGCGATATTGAACTTGAACCGTAAATCAGGTTCTTGTAAAGAGAGCCGTCCCAACCTTTGGGGTGGCTGTGTCTTTTTGATTTTAATTTCCCTAAGCTATAGGACCATAAGTGGAAGTGCCCTAGGCTCTGTTGCTTTGATTTTTAGATGTTTCAGGAAACACCATACACTTCTCCCGAGTGGCTGTTGGCAATTTACATCCCGCCCATCAGCATAACAAGGCTCCCAGTTCTCCATGGCCTGTCCTGCCTTTCTGGATTTTACACTCTTTTCAGATGGCCCTTTTGACCGGGGGGAAGTGAGACTTCATTGTAGTGCAGATTTCCTTTGCAAGCTTGCTTGGTTGGCCAAAAAGGGCGTATGCGTTTTTTCCTGAATATATTCAGGAAAAAACGCATACGCCCTTTTTGGCCAAGTGCATCATTGTGGACGTTCTGCCTCTTTTCCTATGCTTTAAATGCAATTCCAGTCTACCTCCTGAAATCGGTTTCCTGCAATTCTGCCCCGCTTTCAAGTCCTCTTGGCAGCCTTACTTCAGTATATTATTGGTCGATAGCTGTCATTTATAACTCTGCAGGTTTGTGAATTACAGTGCCCCTGAGCTCCTTTCTTCAACTCGCTTTCTCGTGAGCTGGCCGCAACACCGCAGGATTGCTTCAGGCCCTAATCTGGTTCCGGCACGGCACGCTGAGCCTTTGGTTAATTCCTCTTCCTGGTGCGAAATGAGAGTTAAATTGGCCCGTCCAGACACCTCCAGCTAGTCTGTCATTGGTTCTCCCTATTCCTGTTCATCTTCCGCAGAAATTGCAAACTGGGCCAAACAGGAGGTTAAAGGCACTGACTCTCCAAGTCGGGAGAGTGTTAGTAAAGCGTCTGGAATGTTGCACCCGAGTACCAGGGGACGAAAACTGACACATATTGGAACACGTCTCCCGATCACACGGTTGATCATACTCTGGGTTCCACATGCATGTTTTAGCTGAAGGAAGAATCCCTTAAACCTGGAGAGTTGAGACCCGTGGAATGGGTACCATGCAATATGACTTCAAAGGGTCTTCATTTGCTCACCGAACCTCTCCAGTCCTATCACTGCTGCCTTTATGCCCCTGTACACACGCTTGATTCTCTTTCGGAGACATAGCAATCCATAGGTTTTAAGATACTTCCTAGTCAGGTACACTCTTAGGCATTTAATATGGTGTGTTGAGTCCATTTCGTTGAGCAAGGAGTAGCTCTTGTCTATTCCATATTTGGCTTAAGGAACTTTATCTGTGCTCATTTCAATCTCTGGTTTTATGCAGCACCCCAACTCACCTTTCCCCTTAAGCAAGCATAAGTTGGGTTTCTAAATTTGAGACCCTGTTCTGTTTTGGAATTCAGTTCCTGTGTAGCCAAGTTTACATTCCGTGTATTAGTGATATCTTATGATGTTTCTTTTTCTGTGTGACTTATTTCAGTTAGAATCATCGTACCTGAATCCACTCATTATGCTGCTACGGGCCTGATGACATAGATTTCATTGCTGAGTGATACTGCATTGTACGTAAGTACCACAACTTCTTTATCCATTTTTCACTTTCTGCGATATTGAACTTGTACCGTAAACCAGGTTCTTGTAAACAGAGCCGTCCCAACCTTTGGGGTGGCTGTGTCTTTTCGATTTTAATTTCCCTAAGCTATAGGACCATAAGTGAAAGTGCCCTAGGCTCTGTTGCTTTGTTTTTTAGATGTTTCAGGAAACACCATACACTTCTCCCGAGTGGCTGTTGGCAATTTACATCCCGCCCATCAGCATAATAAGGCTCCCAGTTCTCCATGGCCTGTCCTGCGTTTCTGGATTTTTCACTTTTTTCAGATGGCCCTTTTGACCGGGGGGGGGGGGGAAGTGAGACTTCATTGTAGTGCAGATTTCCTTTGCAAGCTTGCTTGGTTGGCCAAAAAGGGCGTATGCGTTTTTTCCTGAATATATTCAGGAAAAAACGCATACGCCCTTTTTGGCCAAGTGCATCATTGTGGACGTTCTGCCTCTTTTCCTATGCTTTAAATGCAATTCCAGTCTACCTCCTGAAATCGGTTTCCTGCAATTCTGCCCCGCTTTCAAGTCCTCTTGGCAGCCTTACTTCAGTATATTTTTGGACGATAGCTATCATTTATAACTCTGCAGGTTTGTGAATTACAGTGCCCCTGAGCTCCTTTCTTCAACTCGCTTTCTCGTGAGCTGGCCGCAACACCACAGGATTGCTTCAGGCCCTAATCTGGTTCCGGCACGGCACGCTGAGCCTTTGGTTAATTCCTCTTCCTGGTGGGAAATGAGAGTTAAATTTGCCCGTCCAGACACCTCCAGCTAGTCTCTCATTGGTTCTCCCTATTCCTGTTCATCTTCCGCAGAAATTGCAAACTGGGCCAAACAGGAGTTTAAAGGCACTGACTCTCCAAGTCGGGAGAGTGTTAGTAAAGCGTCTGGAATGTTGCACCCGAGTACCAGGGGACGAAAACTGACACATATTGGAACACGTCTCCCGATCACACGGTTGATCATACTCTGGGTTCCACATGCATGTTTTAGCTGAAGGAAGAATACCTTAAACCTGGAGAGTTGAGACCCGTGGAATGGGTACCATGCAATATGACTTCAAAGGGTCTTCATTTGCTCACCGAACCTCTCCAGTCCTATCACTGCTGCGTTTATGCCCCTGTACACACGCTTGATTCTCTTTCGGAGACATAGCAATCCATAGGTTTTAAGATACTTCCTAGTCAGGTACACTCTTAGGCATTTAATATGGTGTGTTGAGTCCATTTCGTTGAGCAAGGAGTAGCTCTTGTCTATTCCATATTTGGCTTAAGGAACTTTATCTGTGCTCATTTCAATCTCTGGTTTTATGCAGCACCCCAACTCACCTTTCCCCTTAAGCAAGCATAAGTTGGTTTTCTAAATTTGAGACCCTGTTCTGTTTTGGAATTCAGTTCCTGTGTAGCCAAGTTTACATTCCGTGTATTAGTGATATCTTATGATGTTTCTTTTTCTGTGTGACTTATTTCAGTTAGAATCATCGTACCTGAATCCACTCATTATGCTGCTACGGGCCTGATGACATAGATTTCATTGCTGAGTGATACTGCATTGTACGTAAGTACCACAACTTCTTTATCCATTTTTCACTTTCTGCGATATTGAACTTGAACCGTAAATCAGGTTCTTGTAAAGAGAGCCGTCCCAACCTTTGGGGTGGCTGTGTCTTTTTGATTTTAATTTCCCTAAGCTATAGGACCATAAGTGGAAGTGCCCTAGGCTCTGTTGCTTTGATTTTTAGATGTTTCAGGAAACACCATACACTTCTCCCGAGTGGCTGTTGGCAATTTACATCCCGCCCATCAGCATAACAAGGCTCCCAGTTCTCCATGGCCTGTCCTGCCTTTCTGGATTTTACACTCTTTTCAGATGGCCCTTTTGACTGGGGGGAAGTGAGACTTCATTGTAGTGCAGATTTCCTTTGCAAGCTTGCTTGGTTGGCCAAAAAGGGCGTATGCGTTTTTTCCTGAATATATTCAGGAAAAAACGCATACGCCCTTTTTGGCCAAGTGCATCATTGTGGACGTTCTGCCTCTTTTCCTATGCTTTAAATGCAATTCCAGTCTACCTCCTGAAATCGGTTTCCTGCAATTCTGCCCCGCTTTCAAGTCCTCTTGGCAGCCTTACTTCAGTATATTATTGGTCGATAGCTGTCATTTATAACTCTGCAGGTTTGTGAATTACAGTGCCCCTGAGCTCCTTTCTTCAACTCGCTTTCTCGTGAGCTGGCCGCAACACCGCAGGATTGCTTCAGGCCCTAATCTGGTTCCGGCACGGCACGCTGAGCCTTTGGTTAATTCCTCTTCCTGGTGCGAAATGAGAGTTAAATTGGCCCGTCCAGACACCTCCAGCTAGTCTGTCATTGGTTCTCCCTATTCCTGTTCATCTTCCGCAGAAATTGCAAACTGGGCCAAACAGGAGGTTAAAGGCACTGACTCTCCAAGTCGGGAGAGTGTTAGTAAAGCGTCTGGAATGTTGCACCCGAGTACCAGGGGACGAAAACTGACACATATTGGAACACGTCTCCCGATCACACGGTTGATCATACTCTGGGTTCCACATGCATGTTTTAGCTGAAGGAAGAATCCCTTAAACCTGGAGAGTTGAGACCCGTGGAATGGGTACCATGCAATATGACTTCAAAGGGTCTTCATTTGCTCACCGAACCTCTCCAGTCCTATCACTGCTGCCTTTATGCCCCTGTACACACGCTTGATTCTCTTTCGGAGACATAGCAATCCATAGGTTTTAAGATACTTCCTAGTCAGGTACACTCTTAGGCATTTAATATGGTGTGTTGAGTCCATTTCGTTGAGCAAGGAGTAGCTCTTGTCTATTCCATATTTGGCTTAAGGAACTTTATCTGTGCTCATTTCAATCTCTGGTTTTATGCAGCACCCCAACTCACCTTTCCCCTTAAGCAAGCATAAGTTGGGTTTCTAAATTTGAGACCCTGTTCTGTTTTGGAATTCAGTTCCTGTGTAGCCAAGTTTACATTCCGTGTATTAGTGATATCTTATGATGTTTCTTTTTCTGTGTGACTTATTTCAGTTAGAATCATCGTACCTGAATCCACTCATTATGCTGCTACGGGCCTGATGACATAGATTTCATTGCTGAGTGATACTGCATTGTACGTAAGTACCACAACTTCTTTATCCATTTTTCACTTTCTGCGATATTGAACTTGTACCGTAAACCAGGTTCTTGTAAAGAGAGCCGTCCCAACCTTTGGGGTGGCTGTGTCTTTTTGCTTTTAATTTCCCTAAGCTATAGGACCATAAATGGAAGTGCCCTAGGCTCTGTTGCTTTGTTTTTTAGATGTTTCAGGAAACACCATACACTTCTCCCGAGTGGCTGTTGGCAATTTACATCCCGCCCATCAGCATAACAAGGCTCCCAGTTCTCCATGGCCTGTCCTGCCTTTCTGGATTTTACACTTTTTTCAGATGGCCCTTTTGACCGGGGGGAAGTGAGACTTCATTGTAGTGCAGATTTCCTTTGCAAGCTTGCTTGGTTGGCCAAAAAGGGCGTATGCGTTTTTTCCTGAATATATTCAGGAAAAAACGCATACGCCCTTTTTGGCCAAGTGCATCATTGTGGACGTTCTGCCTCTTTTCCTATGCTTTAAATGCAATTCCAGTCTACCTCCTGAAATCGGTTTCCTGCAATTCTGCCCCGCTTTCAAGTCCTCTTGGCAGCCTTACTTCAGTATATTATTGGTCGATAGCTGTCATTTATAACTCTGCAGGTTTGTGAATTACAGTGCCCCTGAGCTCCTTTCTTCAACTCGCTTTCTCGTGAGCTGGCCGCAACACCGCAGGATTGCTTCAGGCCCTAATCTGGTTCCGGCACGGCACGCTGAGCCTTTGGTTAATTCCTCTTCCTGGTGCGAAATGAGAGTTAAATTGGCCCGTCCAGACACCTCCAGCTAGTCTGTCATTGGTTCTCCCTATTCCTGTTCATCTTCCGCAGAAATTGCAAACTGGGCCAAACAGGAGGTTAAAGGCACTGACTCTCCAAGTCGGGAGAGTGTTAGTAAAGCGTCTGGAATGTTGCACCCGAGTACCAGGGGACGAAAACTGACACATATTGGAACACGTCTCCCGATCACACGGTTGATCATACTCTGGGTTCCACATGCATGTTTTAGCTGAAGGAAGAATCCCTTAAACCTGGAGAGTTGAGACCCGTGGAATGGGTACCATGCAATATGACTTCAAAGGGTCTTCATTTGCTCACCGAACCTCTCCAGTCCTATCACTGCTGCCTTTATGCCCCTGTACACACGCTTGATTCTCTTTCGGAGACATAGCAATCCATAGGTTTTAAGATACTTCCTAGTCAGGTACACTCTTAGGCATTTAATATGGTGTGTTGAGTCCATTTCGTTGAGCAAGGAGTAGCTCTTGTCTATTCCATATTTGGCTTAAGGAACTTTATCTGTGCTCATTTCAATCTCTGGTTTTATGCAGCACCCCAACTCACCTTTCCCCTTAAGCAAGCATAAGTTGGTTTTCTAAATTTGAGACCCTGTTCTGTTTTGTAATTCAGTTCCTGTGTAGCCAAGTTTACATTCCGTGTATTAGTGATATCTTATGATGTTTCTTTTTCTGTGTGACTTATTTCAGTTAGAATCATCGTACCTGAATCCACTCATTATGCTGCTACGGGCCTGATGACATAGATTTCATTGCTGAGTGATACTGCATTGTACGTAAGTACCACAACTTCTTTATCCATTTTTCACTTTCTGCGATATTGAACTTGTACCGTAAACCAGGTTCTTGTAAAGAGAGCCGTCCCAACCTTTGGGGTGGCTGTGTCTTTTTGCTTTTAATTTCCCTAAGCTATAGGACCATAAGTGGAAGTGCCCTAGGCTCTGTTGCTTTGTTTTTTAGATGTTTCAGGAAACACCATACACTTCTCCTGAGTGGCTGTTGGCAATTTACATCCCGCCCATCAGCATAACAAGGCTCCCAGTTCTCCATGGCCTGTCCTGCCTTTCTGGATTTTACACTTTTTTCAGATGGCCCTTTTGACCGGGGGGAAGTGAGACTTTATTGTAGTGCAGATTTCCTTTGCAAGCTTGCTTGGTTGGCCAAAAAGGGCGTATGCGTTTTTTCCTGAATATATTCAGGAAAAAACGCATACGCCCTTTTTGGCCAAGTGCATCATTGTGGACGTTCTGCCTCTTTTCCTATGCTTTAAATGCAATTCCAGTCTACCTCCTGAAATCGGTTTCCTGCAATTCTGCCCCGCATTCAAGTCCTCTTGGCAGCCTTACTTCAGTATATTATTGGTCGATAGCTGTCATTTATAACTCTGCAGGTTTGTGAATTACAGTGCCCCTGAGCTCCTTTCTTCAACTCGCTTTCTCGTGAGCTGGCCGCAACACCGCAGGATTGCTTCAGGCCCTAATCTGGTTCCGGCACGGCACGCTGAGCCTTTGGTTAATTCCTCTTCCTGGTGCGAAATGAGAGTTAAATTGGCCCGTCCAGACACCTCCAGCTAGTCTGTCATTGGTTCTCCCTATTCCTGTTCATCTTCCGCAGAAATTGCAAACTGGGCCAAACAGGAGGTTAAAGGCACTGACTCTCCAAGTCGGGAGAGTGTTAGTAAAGCGTCTGGAATGTTGCACCCGAGTACCAGGGGACGAAAACTGACACATATTGGAACACGTCTCCCGATCACACGGTTGATCATACTCTGGGTTCCACATGCATGTTTTAGCTGAAGGAAGAATCCCTTAAACCTGGAGAGTTGAGACCCGTGGAATGGGTACCATGCAATATGACTTCAAAGGGTCTTCATTTGCTCACCGAACCTCTCCAGTCCTATCACTGCTGCCTTTATGCCCCTGTACACACGCTTGATTCTCTTTCGGAGACATAGCAATCCATAGGTTTTAAGATACTTCCTAGTCAGGTACACTCTTAGGCATTTAATATGGTGTGTTGAGTCCATTTCGTTGAGCAAGGAGTAGCTCTTGTCTATTCCATATTTGGCTTAAGGAACTTTATCTGTGCTCATTTCAATCTCTGGTTTTATGCAGCACCCCAACTCACCTTTCCCCTTAAGCAAGCATAAGTTGGTTTTCTAAATTTGAGACCCTGTTCTGTTTTGGAATTCAGTTCCTGTGTAGCCAAGTTTACATTCCGTGTATTAGTGATATCTTATGATGTTTCTTTTTCTGTGTGACTTATTTCAGTTAGAATCATCGTACCTGAATCCACTCATTATGCTGCTACGGGCCTGATGACATAGATTTCATTGCTGAGTGATACTGCATTGTACGTAAGTACCACAACTTCTTTATCCATTTTTCACTTTCTGCGATATTGAACTTGTACCGTAAACCAGGTTCTTGTAAAGAGAGCCGTCCCAACCTTTGGGGTGGCTGTGTCTTTTTGCTTTTAATTTCCCTAAGCTATAGGACCATAAGTGGAAGTGCCCTAGGCTCTGTTGCTTTGTTTTTTAGATGTTTCAGGAAACACCATACACTTCTCCTGAGTGGCTGTTGGCAATTTACATCCCGCCCATCAGCATAACAAGGCTCCCAGTTCTCCATGGCCTGTCCTGCCTTTCTGGATTTTACACTTTTTTCAGATGGCCCTTTTGACCGGGGGGAAGTGAGACTTTATTGTAGTGCAGATTTCCTTTGCAAGCTTGCTTGGTTGGCCAAAAAGGGCGTATGCGTTTTTTCCTGAATATATTCAGGAAAAAACGCATACGCCCTTTTTGGCCAAGTGCATCATTGTGGACGTTCTGCCTCTTTTCCTATGCTTTAAATGCAATTCCAGTCTACCTCCTGAAATCGGTTTCCTGCAATTCTGCCCCGCATTCAAGTCCTCTTGGCAGCCTTACTTCAGTATATTATTGGTCGATAGCTGTCATTTATAACTCTGCAGGTTTGTGAATTACAGTGCCCCTGAGCTCCTTTCTTCAACTCGCTTTCTCGTGAGCTGGCCGCAACACCGCAGGATTGCTTCAGGCCCTAATCTGGTTCCGGCACGGCACGCTGAGCCTTTGGTTAATTCCTCTTCCTGGTGCGAAATGAGAGTTAAATTGGCCCGTCCAGACACCTCCAGCTAGTCTGTCATTGGTTCTCCCTATTCCTGTTCATCTTCCGCAGAAATTGCAAACTGGGCCAAACAGGAGGTTAAAGGCACTGACTCTCCAAGTCGGGAGAGTGTTAGTAAAGCGTCTGGAATGTTGCACCCGAGTACCAGGGGACGAAAACTGACACATATTGGAACACGTCTCCCGATCACACGGTTGATCATACTCTGGGTTCCACATGCATGTTTTAGCTGAAGGAAGAATCCCTTAAACCTGGAGAGTTGAGACCCGTGGAATGGGTACCATGCAATATGACTTCAAAGGGTCTTCATTTGCTCACCGAACCTCTCCAGTCCTATCACTGCTGCCTTTATGCCCCTGTACACACGCTTGATTCTCTTTCGGAGACATAGCAATCCATAGGTTTTAAGATACTTCCTAGTCAGGTACACTCTTAGGCATTTAATATGGTGTGTTGAGTCCATTTCGTTGAGCAAGGAGTAGCTCTTGTCTATTCCATATTTGGCTTAAGGAACTTTATCTGTGCTCATTTCAATCTCTGGTTTTATGCAGCACCCCAACTCACCTTTCCCCTTAAGCAAGCATAAGTTGGGTTTCTAAATTTGAGACCCTGTTCTGTTTTGGAATTCAGTTCCTGTGTAGCCAAGTTTACATTCCGTGTATTAGTGATATCTTATGATGTTTCTTTTTCTGTGTGACTTATTTCAGTTAGAATCATCGTACCTGAATCCACTCATTATGCTGCTACGGGCCTGATGACATAGATTTCATTGCTGAGTGATACTGCATTGTACGTAAGTACCACAAATTCTTTATCCATTTTTCACTTTCTGCGATATTGAACTTGTACCGTAAACCAGGTTCTTGTAAAGAGAGCCGTCCCAACCTTTGGGGTGGCTGTGTCTTTTTGCTTTTAATTTCCCTAAGCTATAGGACCATAAGTGGAAGTGCCCTAGGCTCTGTTGCTTTGATTTTTAGATGTTTCAGGAAACACCATACACTTCTCCTGAGTGGCTGTTGGCAATTTACATCCCGCCCATCAGCATAACAAGGCTCCCAGTTCTCCATGGCCTGTCCTGCCTTTCTGGATTTTACACTTTTTTCAGATGGCCCTTTTGACCGGGGGGAAGTGAGACTTCATTGTAGTGCAGATTTCCTTTGCAAGCTTGTTTGGTTGGCCAAAAAGGGCGTATGCGTTTTTTCCTGAATATATTCAGGAAAAAACGCATACGCCCTTTTTGGCCAAGTGCATCATTGTGGACGTTCTGCCTCTTTTCCTATGCTTTAAATGCAATTCCAGTCTACCTCCTGAAATCGGTTTCCTGCAATTCTGCCCCGCTTTCAAGTCCTCTTGGCAGCCTTACTTCAGTATATTTTTGAACAATAGCTGTCATTTATAACTCTGCAGGTTTGTGAATTACAGTGCCCCTGAGCTCCTTTCTTCAACTCGCTTTCTCGTGAGCTGGCCGCAACACCGCAGGATTGCTTCAGGCCCTAATCTGGTTCCGGCACGGCACGCTGAGCCTTTGGTTAATTCCTCTTCCTGGTGGGAAATGAGAGTTAAATTTGCCCGTCCAGACACCTCCAGCTAGTCTGTCATTGGTTCTCCCTATTCCTGTTCATCTTCCGCAGAAATTGCAAACTGGGCCAAACAGGAGGTTAAAGGCACTGACTCTCCAAGTCGGGAGAGTGTTAGTAAAGCGTCTGGAATGTTGCACCCGAGTACCAGGGGACGAAAACTGACACATATTGGAACACGTCTCCCGATCACACGGTTGATCATACTCTGGGTTCCACATGCATGTTTTAGCTGAATGAAGAATCCCTTAAACCTGGAGAGTTGAGACCCGTGGAATGGGTACCATGCAATATGACTTCAAAGGGTCTTCATTTGCTCACCGAACCTCTCCAGTCCTATCACTGCTGCCTTTATGCCCCTGTACACACGCTTGATTCTCTTTCGGAGACATAGCAATCCATAGGTTTTAAGATACTTCCTAGTCAGGTACACTCTTAGGCATTTAATATGGTGTGTTGAGTCCATTTCGTTGAGCAAGGAGTAGCTCTTGTCTATTCCATATTTGGCTTAAGGAACTTTATCTGTGCTCATTTCAATCTCTGGTTTTATGCAGCACCCCAACTCACCTTTCCCCTTAAGCAAGCATAAGTTGGGTTTCTAAATTTGAGACCCTGTTCTGTTTTGTAATTCAGTTCCTGTGTAGCCAAGTTTACATTCCGTGTATTAGTGATATCTTATGATGTTTCTTTTTCTGTGTGACTTATTTCAGTTAGAATCATCGTACCTGAATCCACTCATTATGCTGCTACGGGCCTGATGACATAGATTTCATTGCTGAGTGATACTGCATTGTACGTAAGTACCACAACTTCTTTATCCATTTTTCACTTTCTGCGATATTGAACTTGTACCGTAAACCAGGTTCTTGTAAAGAGAGCCGTCCCAACCTTTGGGGTGGCTGTGTGTTTTTGCTTTTAATTTCCCTAAGCTATAGGACCATAAGTGGAAGTGCCCTAGGCTCTGTTGCTTTGATTTTTAGATGTTTCAGGAAACACCATACACTTCTCCCGAGTGGCTGTTGGCAATTTACATCCCGCCCATCAGCATAACAAGGCTCCCAGTTCTCCATGGCCTGTCCTGCCTTTCTGGATTTTACACTTTTTTCAGATGGCCCTTTTGACCGGGGGGAAGTGAGACTTCATTGTAGTGCAGATTTCCTTTGCAAGCTTGCTTGGTTGGCCAAAAAGGGCGTATGCGTTTTTTCCTGAATATATTCAGGAAAAAACGCATACGCCCTTTTTGGCCAAGTGCATCATTGTGGACGTTCTGCCTCTTTTCCTATGCTTTAAATGCAATTCCAGTCTACCTCCTGAAATCGGTTTCCTGCAATTCTGCCCCGCTTTCAAGTCCTCTTGGCAGCCTTACTTCAGTATATTATTGGTCGATAGCTGTCATTTATAACTCTGCAGGTTTGTGAATTACAGTGCCCCTGAGGTCCTTTCTTCAACTTACTTTCTCATGAGCTGGCCGCAACACCGCAGGATTGCTTCAGGCCCTAATCTGGTTCCGGCATGGCACGCTGAGCCTTTGGTTAATTCCTCTTCCTGGTGCGAAATGAGAGTTAAATTTGCCCGTCCAGACACCTCCAGCTAGTCTCTCATTGGTTCTCCCTATTCCTGTTCATCTTCCGCAGAAATTGCAAACTGGGCCAAACAGGAGGTTAAAGGCACTGACTCTCCAAGTCGGGAGAGTGTTAGTAAGGCGTCTGGAATGTTGCACCCGAGTACCAGGGGACGAAAACTGACACATATTGGAACACGTCTCCCGATCACACGGTTGATCATACTCTGGGTTCCACATGCATGTTTTAGCTGAAGGAAGAATCCCTTAAACCTGGAGAGTTGAGACCCGTGGAATGGGTACCATGCAATATGACTTCAAAGGGTCTTCATTTGCTCACCGAACCTCTCCAGTCCTATCACTGCTGCGTTTATGCCCCTGTACACATGCTTGATTCTCTTTCGGAGACATAGCAATCCATAGGTTTTAAGATACTTCCTAGTCAGGTACACTCTTAGGCATTTAATATGGTGTGTTGAGTCCATTTCGTTGAGCAAGGAGTAGCTCTTGTCTATTCCATATTTGGCTTAAGGAACTTTATCTGTGCTCATTTCAATCTCTGGTTTTATGCAGCACCCCAACTCACCTTTCCCCTTAAGCAAGCATAAGTTGGTTTTCTAAATTTGAGACCCTGTTCTGTTTTGGAATTCAGTTCCTGTGTAGCCAAGTTTACATTCCGTGTATTAGTGATATCTTATGATGTTTCTTTTTCTGTGTGACTTATTTCAGTTAGAATCATCATACCTGAATCCACTCATTATGCTGCTACGGGCCTGATGACATAGATTTCATTGCTGTGTGATATTGCATTGTACGTAAGTACCACAACTTCTTTATCCATTTTTCACTTTCTGCGATATTGAACTTGTACCGTAAACCAGGTTCTTGTAAAGAGAGCCGTCCCAACCTTTGGGGTGGCTGTGTCTTTTTGATTTTAATTTCCCTAAGCTATAGGACCATAAGTGGAAGTGCCCTAGGCTCTGTTGCTTTGTTTTTTAGATGTTTCAGGAAACACCATACACTTCTCCCGAGTGGCTGTTGGCAATTTACATCCCGCCCATCAGCATAACAAGGCTCCCAGTTCTCCATGGCCTGTCCTGCCTTTCTGGATTTTACACTTTTTTCAGATGGCCCTTTTGACCGGGGGGAAGTGAGACTTCATTGTAGTGCAGATTTCCTTTGCAAGCTTGCTTGGTTGGCCAAAAAGGGCGTATGCGTTTTTGCCTGAATATATTCAGGAAAAAACGCATACGCCCTTTTTGGCCAAGTGCATCATTGTGGACGTTCTGCCTCTTTTCCTATGCTTTAAATGCAATTCCAGTCTACCTCCTGAAATCGGTTTCCTGCAATTCTGCCCCGCTTTCAAGTCCTCTTGGCAGCCTTACTTCAGTATATTTTTGGACGATAGCTGTCATTTATAATCCTGCAGGTTTGTGAATTACAGTGCCCCTGAGCTCCTTTCTTCAACTCGCTTTCTCGTGAGCTGGCCGCAACACCGCAGGATGGCTTCAGGCCCTAATCTGGTTCCGGCACGGCACGCTGAGCCTTTGGTTAAATCCTCTTCCTGGTGGGAAATGAGAGTTAAATTTGCCCGTCCAGACACCTCCAGCTAGTCTGTGATTGGTTCTCCCTATCCTGTTCATCTTCCGCAGAAATTGCAAACTGGGCCAAACAGGAGGTTAAAGGCACTGACTCTCCAAGTCGGGAGAGTGTTAGTAAAGCGTCTGGAATGTTGCACCCGAGTACCAGGGGACGAAAACTGACACATATTGGAACACGTCTCCCGATCACACGGTTGATCATACTCTGGGTTCCACATGCATGTTTTAGCTGAAGGAAGAATCCCTTAAACCTGGAGAGTTGAGACCCGTGGAATGGGTACCATGCAATATGACTTCAAAGGGTCTTCATTTGCTCACCGAACCTCTCCAGTCCTATCTCTGCTACCTTTATGCCCCTGTACACACGCTTGATTCTCTTTCGGAGACATAGCAATCCATAGGTTTTAAGATACTTCCTAGTCAGGTACATTCTTAGGCGTTTAATATGGGGTGTTGAGTCCATTTCGTTGAGCAAGGAGTAGCTCTTGTCTATTCCATATTTGGCTTAAGGAACTTTATCTGTGCTCATTTCAATCTCTGGTTTTATGCAGCACCCCAACTCACCTTTCCCCTTAAGCAAGCATAAGTTGGGTTTCTAAATTTGAGACCCTGTTCTGTTTTTGTAATTCAGTTCCTGTGTAGCCAAGTTTACATTCCGTGTATTAGTGATATCTTATGATGTTTCTTTTTCTTGTGACTTATTTCAGTTAGAATCATCGTACCTGAATCCACTCATTATGCTGCTACGGGCCTGATGACATAGATTTCATTGCTGAGTGATACTGCATTGTACGTAAGTACCACAACTTCTTTATCCATTTTTCACTTTCTGCGATATTGAACTTGTACCGTAAACCAGGTTCTTGTAAACAGAGCCGTCCCAACCTTTGGGGTGGCTGTGTCTTTTTGCTTTTAATTTCTCTAAGCTATAGGACCATAAGTGGAAGTGCCCTAGGCTCTGTTGCTTTGATTTTTAGATGTTTCAGGAAACACCATACACTTCTCCCGAGTGGCTGTTGGCAATTTACATCCCGCCCATCAGCATAACAAGGCTCCCAGTTCTCCATGGCCTGTCCTGCCTTTCTGGATTTTACACTTTTTTCAGATGGCCCTTTTGACCGGGGGGAAGTGAGACTTCATTGTAGTGCAGATTTCCTTTGCAAGCTTGCTTGGTTGGCCAAAAAGGGCGTATGCGTTTTTTCCTGAATATATTCAGGAAAAAACGCATACGCCCTTTTTGGCCAAGTGCATCATTGTGGACGTTCTGCCTCTTTTCCTATGCTTTAAATGCAATTCCAGTCTACCTCCTGAAATCGGTTTCCTGCAATTCTGCCCCGCTTTCAAGTCCTCTTGGCAGCCTTACTTCAGTATATTTTTGGACGATAGCTGTCATTTATAACTCTGCAGGTTTGTGAATTTCTGTGCCCCTGAGCTCCTTTCTTCAACTCGCTTTCTCGAGAGCTGGCCGCAACACCGCAGGATGGCTTCAGGCTCTAATCTGGTTCCGGCACGGCACGCTGAGCCTTTGGTTAATTCCTCTTCCTGGTGCGAAATGAGAGTTAAATTGGCCCGTCCAGACACCTCCAGCTAGTCTGTCATTGGTTCTCCCTATTCCTGTTCATCTTCCGCAGAAATTGCAAACTGGGCCAAACAGGAGGTTAAAGGCACTGACTCTCCAAGTCGGGAGAGTGTTAGTAAAGCGTCTGGAATGTTGCACCCGAGTACCAGGGGACGAAAACTGACACATATTGGAACACGTCTCCCGATCACACGGTTGATCATACTCTGGGTTCCACATGCATGTTTTAGCTGAAGGAAGAATACCTTAAACCTGGAGAGTTGAGACCCGTGGAATGGGTACCATGCAATATGACTTCAAAGGGTCTTCATTTGCTCACCGAACCTCTCCAGTCCTATCACTGCTGCGTTTATGCCCCTGTACACACGCTTGATTCTCTTTCGGAGACATAGCAATCCATAGGTTTTAAGATACTTCCTAGTCAGGTACACTCTTAGGCATTTAATATGGTGTGTTGAGTCCATTTCGTTGAGCAAGGAGTAGCTGTTGTCTATTCCATATTTGGCTTAAGGAACTTTTTCTGTGCTCATTTCAATCTCTGGTTTTATGCAGCACCCCAACTCACCTTTCCCCTTAAGCAAGCATAAGTTGGTTTTCTAAATTTGAGACCCTGTTCTGTTTTGGAATTCAGTTCCTGTGTAGCCAAGTTTACATTCCGTGTATTAGTGATATCTTATGATGTTTCTTTTTCTGTGTGACTTATTTCAGTTAGAATCATCGTACCTGAATCCACTCATTATGCTGCTACGGGCCTGATGACATAGATTTCATTGCTGAGTGATACTGCATTGTACGTAAGTACCACAACTTCTTTATCCATTTTTCACTTTCTGCGATATTGAACTTGAACCGTAAATCAGGTTCTTGTAAAGAGAGCCGTCCCAACCTTTGGGGTGGCTGTGTCTTTTTGCTTTTAATTTCCCTAAGCTATAGGACCATAAGTCGAAGTGCCCTAGGCTCTGTTGCTTTGATTTTTAGATGTTTCAGGAAACACCATACACTTCTCCTGAGTGGCTGTTGGCAATTTACATCCCGCCCATCAGCATAACAAGGCTCCCAGTTCTCCATGGCCTGTCCTGCCTTTCTGGATTTTACACTTTTTTCAGATGGCCCTTTTGACCGGGGGGAAGTGAGACTTCATTGTAGTGCAGATTTCCTTTGCAAGCTTGCTTGGTTGGCCAAAAAGGGCGTATGCGTTTTTTCCTGAATATATTCAGGAAAAAACGCATACGCCCTTTTTGGCCAAGTGCATCATTGTGGACGTTCTGCCTCTTTTCCTATGCTTTAAATGCAATTCCAGTCTACCTCCTGAAATCGGTTTCCTGCAATTCTGCCCCGCTTTCAAGTCCTCTTGGCAGCCTTACTTCAGTATATTATTGGTCGATAGCTGTCATTTATAACTCTGCAGGTTTGTGAATTACAGTGCCCCTGAGCTCCTTTCTTCAACTCGCTTTCTCGTGAGCTGGCCGCAACACCGCAGGATTGCTTCAGGCCCTAATCTGGTTCCGGCACGGCACGCTGAGCCTTTGGTTAATTCCTCTTCCTGGTGGGAAATGAGAGTTAAATTTGCCCGTCCAGACACCTCCAGCTAGTCTCTCATTGGTTCTCCCTATTCCTGTTCATCTTCCGCAGAAATTGCAAACTGGGCCAAACAGGAGGTTAAAGGCACTGACTCTCCAAGTCGGGAGAGTGTTAGTAAAGCGTCTGGAATGTTGCACCCGAGTACCAGGGGACGAAAACTGACACATATTGGAACACGTCTCCCGATCACACGGTTGATCATACTCTGGGTTCCACATGCATGTTTTAGCTGAAGGAAGAATACCTTAAACCTGGAGAGTTGAGACCCGTGGAATGGGTACCATGCAATATGACTTCAAAGGGTCTTCATTTGCTCACCGAACCTCTCCAGTCCTATCACTGCTGCGTTTATGCCCCTGTACACACGCTTGATTCTCTTTCGGAGACATAGCAATCCATAGGTTTTAAGATACTTCCTAGTCAGGTACACTCTTAGGCATTTAATATGGTGTGTTGAGTCCATTTCGTTGAGCAAGGAGTAGCTCTTGTCTATTCCATATTTGGCTTAAGGAACTTTATCTGTGCTCATTTCAATCTCTGGTTTTATGCAGCACCCCAACTCACCTTTCCCCTTAAGCAAGCATAAGTTGGTTTTCTAAATTTGAGACCCTGTTCTGTTTTGGAATTCAGTTCCTGTGTAGCCAAGTTTACATTCCGTGTATTAGTGATATCTTATGATGTTTCTTTTTCTGTGTGACTTATTTCAGTTAGAATCATCATACCTGAATCCACTCATTATGCTGCTACGGGCCTGATGACATAGATTTCATTGCTGTGTGATATTGCATTGTACGTAAGTACCACAACTTCTTTATCCATTTTTCACTTTCTGCGATATTGAACTTGTACCGTAAACCAGGTTCTTGTAAAGAGAGCCGTCCCAACCTTTGGGGTGGCTGTGTCTTTTTGATTTTAATTTCCCTAAGCTATAGGACCATAAGTGGAAGTGCCCTAGGCTCTGTTGCTTTGTTTTTTAGATGTTTCAGGAAACACCATACACTTCTCCCGAGTGGCTGTTGGCAATTTACATCCCGCCCATCAGCATAACAAGGCTCCCAGTTCTCCATGGCCTGTCCTGCCTTTCTGGATTTTACACTTTTTTCAGATGGCCCTTTTGACCGGGGGGAAGTGAGACTTCATTGTAGTGCAGATTTCCTTTGCAAGCTTGCTTGGTTGGCCAAAAAGGGCGTATGCGTTTTTGCCTGAATATATTCAGGAAAAAACGCATACGCCCTTTTTGGCCAAGTGCATCATTGTGGACGTTCTGCCTCTTTTCCTATGCTTTAAATGCAATTCCAGTCTACCTCCTGAAATCGGTTTCCTGCAATTCTGCCCCGCTTTCAAGTCCTCTTGGCAGCCTTACTTCAGTATATTTTTGGACGATAGCTGTCATTTATAATCCTGCAGGTTTGTGAATTACAGTGCCCCTGAGCTCCTTTCTTCAACTCGCTTTCTCGTGAGCTGGCCGCAACACCGCAGGATGGCTTCAGGCCCTAATCTGGTTCCGGCACGGCACGCTGAGCCTTTGGTTAAATCCTCTTCCTGGTGGGAAATGAGAGTTAAATTTGCCCGTCCAGACACCTCCAGCTAGTCTGTGATTGGTTCTCCCTATCCTGTTCATCTTCCGCAGAAATTGCAAACTGGGCCAAACAGGAGGTTAAAGGCACTGACTCTCCAAGTCGGGAGAGTGTTAGTAAAGCGTCTGGAATGTTGCACCCGAGTACCAGGGGACGAAAACTGACACATATTGGAACACGTCTCCCGATCACACGGTTGATCATACTCTGGGTTCCACATGCATGTTTTAGCTGAAGGAAGAATCCCTTAAACCTGGAGAGTTGAGACCCGTGGAATGGGTACCATGCAATATGACTTCAAAGGGTCTTCATTTGCTCACCGAACCTCTCCAGTCCTATCTCTGCTACCTTTATGCCCCTGTACACACGCTTGATTCTCTTTCGGAGACATAGCAATCCATAGGTTTTAAGATACTTCCTAGTCAGGTACATTCTTAGGCGTTTAATATGGGGTGTTGAGTCCATTTCGTTGAGCAAGGAGTAGCTCTTGTCTATTCCATATTTGGCTTAAGGAACTTTATCTGTGCTCATTTCAATCTCTGGTTTTATGCAGCACCCCAACTCACCTTTCCCCTTAAGCAAGCATAAGTTGGGTTTCTAAATTTGAGACCCTGTTCTGTTTTTGTAATTCAGTTCCTGTGTAGCCAAGTTTACATTCCGTGTATTAGTGATATCTTATGATGTTTCTTTTTCTTGTGACTTATTTCAGTTAGAATCATCGTACCTGAATCCACTCATTATGCTGCTATGGGCCTGATGACATAGATTTCATTGCTGAGTGATACTGCATTGTACGTAAGTACCACAACTTCTTTATCCATTTTTCACTTTCTGCGATATTGAACTTGTACCGTAAACCAGGTTCTTGTAAACAGAGCCGTCCCAACCTTTGGGGTGGCTGTGTCTTTTTGCTTTTAATTTCTCTAAGCTATAGGACCATAAGTGGAAGTGCCCTAGGCTCTGTTGCTTTGATTTTTAGATGTTTCAGGAAACACCATACACTTCTCCCGAGTGGCTGTTGGCAATTTACATCCCGCCCATCAGCATAACAAGGCTCCCAGTTCTCCATGGCCTGTCCTGCCTTTCTGGATTTTACACTTTTTTCAGATGGCCCTTTTGACCGGGGGGAAGTGAGACTTCATTGTAGTGCAGATTTCCTTTGCAAGCTTGCTTGGTTGGCCAAAAAGGGCGTATGCGTTTTTTCCTGAATATATTCAGGAAAAAACGCATACGCCCTTTTTGGCCAAGTGCATCATTGTGGACGTTCTGCCTCTTTTCCTATGCTTTAAATGCAATTCCAGTCTACCTCCTGAAATCGGTTTCCTGCAATTCTGCCCCGCTTTCAAGTCCTCTTGGCAGCCTTACTTCAGTATATTTTTGGACGATAGCTGTCATTTATAACTCTGCAGGTTTGTGAATTTCTGTGCCCCTGAGCTCCTTTCTTCAACTCGCTTTCTCGAGAGCTGGCCGCAACACCGCAGGATGGCTTCAGGCTCTAATCTGGTTCCGGCACGGCACGCTGAGCCTTTGGTTAATTCCTCTTCCTGGTGCGAAATGAGAGTTAAATTGGCCCGTCCAGACACCTCCAGCTAGTCTGTCATTGGTTCTCCCTATTCCTGTTCATCTTCCGCAGAAATTGCAAACTGGGCCAAACAGGAGGTTAAAGGCACTGACTCTCCAAGTCGGGAGAGTGTTAGTAAAGCGTCTGGAATGTTGCACCCGAGTACCAGGGGACGAAAACTGACACATATTGGAACACGTCTCCCGATCACACGGTTGATCATACTCTGGGTTCCACATGCATGTTTTAGCTGAAGGAAGAATACCTTAAACCTGGAGAGTTGAGACCCGTGGAATGGGTACCATGCAATATGACTTCAAAGGGTCTTCATTTGCTCACCGAACCTCTCCAGTCCTATCACTGCTGCGTTTATGCCCCTGTACACACGCTTGATTCTCTTTCGGAGACATAGCAATCCATAGGTTTTAAGATACTTCCTAGTCAGGTACACTCTTAGGCATTTAATATGGTGTGTTGAGTCCATTTCGTTGAGCAAGGAGTAGCTCTTGTCTATTCCATATTTGGCTTAAGGAACTTTATCTGTGCTCATTTCAATCTCTGGTTTTATGCAGCACCCCAACTCACCTTTCCCCTTAAGCAAGCATAAGTTGGTTTTCTAAATTTGAGACCCTGTTCTGTTTTGGAATTCAGTTCCTGTGTAGCCAAGTTTACATTCCGTGTATTAGTGATATCTTATGATGTTTCTTTTTCTGTGTGACTTATTTCAGTTAGAATCATCGTACCTGAATCCACTCATTATGCTGCTACGGGCCTGATGACATAGATTTCATTGCTGAGTGATACTGCATTGTACGTAAGTACCACAACTTCTTTATCCATTTTTCACTTTCTGCGATATTGAACTTGAACCGTAAATCAGGTTCTTGTAAAGAGAGCCGTCCCAACCTTTGGGGTCGCTGTGTCTTTTTGCTTTTAATTTCCCTAAGCTATAGGACCATAAGTGGAAGTGCCCTAGGCTCTGTTGCTTTGATTTTTAGATGTTTCAGGAAACACCATACACTTCTCCTGAGTGGCTGTTGGCAATTTACATCCCGCCCATCAGCATAACAAGGCTCCCAGTTCTCCATGGCCTGTCCTGCCTTTCTGGATTTTACACTTTTTTCAGATGGCCCTTTTGACCGGGGGGAAGTGAGACTTCATTGTAGTGCAGATTTCCTTTGCAAGCTTGCTTGGTTGGCCAAAAAGGGCGTATGCGTTTTTTCCTGAATATATTCAGGAAAAAACGCATACGCCCTTTTTGGCCAAGTGCATCATTGTGGACGTTCTGCCTCTTTTCCTATGCTTTAAATGCAATTCCAGTCTACCTCCTGAAATCGGTTTCCTGCAATTCTGCCCCGCTTTCAAGTCCTCTTGGCAGCCTTACTTCAGTATATTATTGGTCGATAGCTGTCATTTATAACTCTGCAGGTTTGTGAATTACAGTGCCCCTGAGCTCCTTTCTTCAACTCGCTTTCTCGTGAGCTGGCCGCAACACCGCAGGATTGCTTCAGGCCCTAATCTGGTTCCGGCACGGCACGCTGAGCCTTTGGTTAATTCCTCTTCCTGGTGGGAAATGAGAGTTAAATTTGCCCGTCCAGACACCTCCAGCTAGTCTCTCATTGGTTCTCCCTATTCCTGTTCATCTTCCGCAGAAATTGCAAACTGGGCCAAACAGGAGGTTAAAGGCACTGACTCTCCAAGTCGGGAGAGTGTTAGTAAAGCGTCTGGAATGTTGCACCCGAGTACCAGGGGACGAAAACTGACACATATTGGAACACGTCTCCCGATCACACGGTTGATCATACTCTGGGTTCCACATGCATGTTTTAGCTGAAGGAAGAATCCCTTAAACCTGGAGAGTTGAGACCCGTGGAATGGGTACCATGCAATATGACTTCAAAGGGTCTTCATTTGCTCACCGAACCTCTCCAGTCCTATCACTGCTGCGTTTATGCCCCTGTACACACGCTTGATTCTCTTTCGGAGACATAGCAATCCATAGGTTTTAAGATACTTCCTAGTCAGGTACACTCTTAGGCATTTAATATGGTGTGTTGAGTCCATTTCGTTGAGCAAGGAGTAGCTCTTGTCTATTCCATATTTGGCTTAAGGAACTTTATCTGTGCTCATTTCAATCTCTGGTTTTATGCAGCACCCCAACTCACCTTTCCCCTTAAGCAAGCATAAGTTGGTTTTCTAAATTTGAGACCCTGTTCTGTTTTGTAATTCAGTTCCTGTGTAGCCAAGTTTACATTCCGTGTATTAGTGATATCTTATGATGTTTCTTTTTCTGTGTGACTTATTTCAGTTAGAATCATCGTACCTGAATCCACTCATTATGCTGCTACGGGCCTGATGACATAGATTTCATTGCTGAGTGATACTGCATTGTACGTAAGTACCACAACTTCTTTATCCATTTTTCACTTTCTGCGATATTGAACTTGTACCGTAAACCAGGTTCTTGTAAAGAGAGCCGTCCCAACCTTTGGGGTGGCTGTGTCTTTTTGCTTTTAATTTCCCTAAGCTATAGGACCATAAGTGGAAGTGCCCTAGGCTCTGTTGCTTTGATTTTTAGATGTTTCAGGAAACACCATACACTTCTCCCGAGTGGCTGTTGGCAATTTACATCCCGCCCATCAGCATAACAAGGCTCCCAGTTCTCCATGGCCTGTCCTGCCTTTCTGGATTTTACACTTTTTTCAGATGGCCCTTTTGACCGGGGGGAAGTGAGACTTCATTGTAGTGCAGATTTCCTTTGCAAGCTTGCTTGGTTGGCCAAAAAGGGCGTATGCGTTTTTTCCTGAATATATTCAGGAAAAAACGCATACGCCCTTTTTGGCCAAGTGCATCATTGTGGACGTTCTGCCTCTTTTCCTATGCTTTAAATGCAATTCCAGTCTACCTCCTGAAATCGGTTTCCTGCAATTCTGCCCCGCTTTCAAGTCCTCTTGGCAGCCTTACTTCAGTATATTATTGGTCGATAGCTGTCATTTATAACTCTGCAGGTTTGTGAATTACAGTGCCCCTGAGCTCCTTTCTTCAACTCACTTTCTCATGAGCTGGCCGCAACACCGCAGGATTGCTTCAGGCCCTAATCTGGTTCCGGCACGGCACGCTGAGCCTTTGGTTAATTCCTCTTCCTGGTGGGAAATGAGAGTTAAATTTGCCCGTCTAGACACCTCCAGCTAGTCTGTCATTGGTTCTCCCTATTCCTGTTCATCTTCCGCAGAAATTGCAAACTGGGCCAAACAGGAGGTTAAAGGCACTGACTCTCCAAGTCGGGAGAGTGTTAGTAAAGCGTCTGGAATGTTGCACCCGAGTACCAGGGGACGAAAACTGACACATATTGGAACACGTCTCCCGATCACACGGTTGATCATACTCTGGGTTCCACATGCATGTTTTAGCTGAAGGAAGAATCCCTTAAACCTGGAGAGTTGAGACCCGTGGAATGGGTACCAATGCAATATGACTTCAAAGGGTCTTCATTTGCTCACCGAACCTCTCCAGTCCTATCACTGCTGCGTTTATGCCCCTGTACACACGCTTGATTCTCTTTCGGAGACATAGCAATCCATAGGTTTTAAGATACTTCCTAGTCAGGTACACTCTTAGGCATTTAATATGGTGTGTTGAGTCCATTTCGTTGAGCAAGGAGTAGCTCTTGTCTATTCCATATTTGGCTTAAGGAACTTTATCTGTGCTCATTTCAATCTCTGGTTTTATGCAGCACCCCAACTCACCTTTCCCCTTAAGCAAGCATAAGTTGGGTTTCTAAATTTGAGACCCTGTTCTGTTTTGGAATTCAGTTCCTGTGTAGCCAAGTTTACATTCCGTGTATTAGTGATATCTTATGATGTTTCTTTTTCTGTGTGACTTATTTCAGTTAGAATCATCGTACCTGAATCCACTCATTATGCTGCTACGGGCCTGATGACATAGATTTCATTGCTGAGTGATACTGCATTGTACGTAAGTACCACAACTTCTTTATCCATTTTTCACTTTCTGCGATATTGAACTTGTACCGTAAACCAGGTTCTTGTAAAGAGAGCCGTCCCAACCTTTGGGGTGGCTGTGTCTTTTTGCTTTTAATTTCCCTAAGCTATAGGACCATAAGTGGAAGTGCCCTAGGCTCTGTTGCTTTGATTTTTAGATGTTTCAGGAAACACCATACACTTCTCCCGAGTGGCTGTTGGCAATTTACATCCCGCCCATCAGCATAACAAGGCTCCCAGTTCTCCATGGCCTGTCCTGCCTTTCTGGATTTTACACTTTTTTCAGATGGCCCTTTTGACCGGGGGGAAGTGAGACTTCATTGTAGTGCAGATTTCCTTTGCAAGCTTGCTTGGTTGGCCAAAAAGGGCGTATGCGTTTTTTCCTGAATATATTCAGGAAAAAACGCATACGCCCTTTTTGGCCAAGTGCATCATTGTGGACGTTCTGCCTCTTTTCCTATGCTTTAAATGCAATTCCAGTCTACCTCCTGAAATCGGTTTCCTGCAATTCTGCCCCGCTTTCAAGTCCTCTTGGCAGCCTTACTTCAGTATATTATTGGTCGATAGCTGTCATTTATAACTCTGCAGGTTTGTGAATTACAGTGCCCCTGAGCTCCTTTCTTCAACTCGCTTTCTCGTGAGCTGGCCGCAACACCGCAGGATTGCTTCAGGCCCTAATCTGGTTCCGGCACGGCACGCTGAGCCTTTGGTTAATTCCTCTTCCTGGTGGGAAATGAGAGTTAAATTTGCCCGTCCAGACACCTCCAGCTAGTCTGTCATTGGTTCTCCCTATTCCTGTTCATCTTCCGCAGAAATTGCAAACTGGGCCAAACAGGAGGTTAAAGGCACTGACTCTCCAAGTCGGGAGAGTGTTAGTAAAGCGTCTGGAATGTTGCACCCGAGTACCAGGGGACGAAAACTGACACATATTGGAACACGTCTCCCGATCACACGGTTGATCATACTCTGGGTTCCACATGCATGTTTTAGCTGAAGGAAGAATACCTTAAACCTGGAGAGTTGAGACCCGTGGAATGGGTACCATGCAATATGACTTCAAAGGGTCTTCATTTGCTCACCGAACCTCTCCAGTCCTATCACTGCTGCGTTTATGCCCCTGTACACACGCTTGATTCTCTTTCGGAGACATAGCAATCCATAGGTTTTAAGATACTTCCTAGTCAGGTACACTCTTAGGCATTTAATATGGTGTGTTGAGTCCATTTCGTTGAGCAAGGAGTAGCTCTTGTCTATTCCATATTTGGCTTAAGGAACTTTATCTGTGCTCATTTCAATCTCTGGTTTTATGCAGCACCCCAACTCACCTTTCCCCTTAAGCAAGCATAAGTTGGGTTTCTAAATTTGAGACCCTGTTCTGTTTTGGAATTCAGTTCCTGTGTAGCCAAGTTTACATTCCGTGTATTAGTGATATCTTATGATGTTTCTTTTTCTGTGTGACTTATTTCAGTTAGAATCATCGTACCTGAATCCACTCATTATGCTGCTACGGGCCTGATGACATAGATTTCATTGCTGAGTGATACTGCATTGTACGTAAGTACCACAACTTCTTTATCCATTTTTCACTTTCTGCGATATTGAACTTGAACCGTAAATCAGGTTCTTGTAAAGAGAGCCGTCCCAACCTTGGGGTGGCTGTGTGTTTCTGCTTTTAATTTCCCTAAGCTATAGGACCATAAGTGGAAGTGCCCTAGGCTCTGTTGCTTTGATTTTTAGATGTTTCAGGAAACACCATACACTTCTCCTGAGTGGCTGTTGGCAATTTACATCCCGCCCATCAGCATAACAAGGCTCCCAGTTCTCCATGGCCTGTCCTGCCTTTCTGGATTTTACACTTTTTTCAGATGGCCCTTTTGACCGGGGGGAAGTGAGACTTCATTGTAGTGCAGATTTCCTTTGCAAGCTTGCTTGTTTGGCCAAAAAGGGCGTATGCGTTTTTTCCTGAATATATTCAGGAAAAAACGCATACGCCCTTTTTGGCCAAGTGCATCATTGTGGACGTTCTGCCTCTTTTCCTATGCTTTAAATGCAATTCCAGTCTACCTCCTGAAATCGGTTTCCTGCAATTCTGCCCCGCTTTCAAGTCCTCTTGGCAGCCTTACTTCAGTATATTATTGGTCGATAGCTGTCATTTATAACTCTGCAGGTTTGTGAATTACAGTGCCCCTGAGCTCCTTTCTTCAACTCGCTTTCTCGTGAGCTGGCCGCAACACCGCAGGATTGCTTCAGGCCCTAATCTGGTTCCGGCACGGCACGCTGAGCCTTTGGTTAATTCCTCTTCCTGGTGCGAAATGAGAGTTAAATTGGCCCGTCCAGACACCTCCAGCTAGTCTCTCATTGGTTCTCCCTATTCCTGTTCATCTTCCGCAGAAATTGCAAACTGGGCCAAACAGGAGGTTAAAGGCACTGACTCTCCAAGTCGGGAGAGTGTTAGTAAAGCGTCTGGAATGTTGCACCCGAGTACCAGGGGACGAAAACTGACACATATTGGAACACGTCTCCCGATCACACGGTTGATCATACTCTGGGTTCCACATGCATGTTTTAGCTGAAGGAAGAATCCCTTAAACCTGGAGAGTTGAGACCCGTGGAATGGGTACCATGCAATATGACTTCAAAGGGTCTTCATTTGCTCACCGAACCTCTCCAGTCCTATCACTGCTGCGTTTATGCCCCTGTACACACGCTTGATTCTCTTTCGGAGACATAGCAATCCATAGGTTTTAAGATACTTCCTAGTCAGGTACACTCTTAGGCATTTAATATGGTGTGTTGAGTCCATTTCGTTGAGCAAGGAGTAGCTCTTGTCTATTCCATATTTGGCTTAAGGAACTTTATCTGTGCTCATTTCAATCTCTGGTTTTATGCAGCACCCCAACTCACCTTTCCCCTTAAGCAAGCATAAGTTGGTTTTCTAAATTTGAGACCCTGTTCTGTTTTGTAATTCAGTTCCTGTGTAGCCAAGTTTACATTCCGTGTAT
Source organism: Lagenorhynchus albirostris (assembly GCF_949774975.1). Lineage (NCBI taxonomy): Eukaryota > Metazoa > Chordata > Mammalia > Artiodactyla > Delphinidae > Lagenorhynchus > Lagenorhynchus albirostris. The sequence goes on from NW_026783500.1 coordinate 115,692, forward strand.
TAGTGATATCTTATGATGTTTCTTTTTCTGTGTGACTTATTTCAGTTAGAATCATCGTACCTGAATCCACTCATTATGCTGCTACGGGCCTGATGACATAGATTTCATTGCTGAGTGATACTGCATTGTACGTAAGTACCACAACTTCTTTATCCATTTTTCACTTTCTGCGATATTGAACTTGTACCGTAAACCAGGTTCTTGTAAACAGAGCCGTCCCAACCTTTGGGGTGGCTGTGTCTTTTTGCTTTTAATTTCCCTAAGCTATAGGACCATAAGTGGAAGTGCCCTAGGCTCTGTTGCTTTGTTTTTTAGATGTTTCAGGAAACACCATACACTTCTCCCGAGTGGCTGTTGGCAATTTACATCCCGCCCATCAGCATAACAAGGCTCCCAGTTCTCCATGGCCTGTCCTGCCTTTCTGGATTTTACACTTTTTTCAGATGGCCCTTTTGACCGGGGGGAAGTGAGACTTCATTGTAGTGCAGATTTCCTTTGCAAGCTTGCTTGGTTGGCCAAAAAGGGCGTATGCGTTTTTTCCTGAATATATTCAGGAAAAAACGCATACGCCCTTTTTGGCCAAGTGCATCATTGTGGACGTTCTGCCTCTTTTCCTATGCTTTAAATGCAATTCCAGTCTACCTCCTGAAATCGGTTTCCTGCAATTCTGCCCCGCATTCAAGTCCTCTTGGCAGCCTTACTTCAGTATATTATTGGTCAATAGCTGTCATTTATAACTCTGCAGGTTTGTGAATTACAGTGCCCCTGAGCTCCTTTCTTCAACTCGCTTTCTCGTGAGCTGGCCGCAACACCGCAGGATTGCTTCAGGCCCTAATCTGGTTCCGGCACGGCACGCTGAGCCTTTGGTTAATTCCTCTTCCTGGTGGGAAATGAGAGTTAAATTTGCCCGTCCAGACACCTCCAGCTAGTCTCTCATTGGTTCTCCCTATTCCTGTTCATCTTCCACAGAAATTGCAAACTGGGCCAAACAGGAGTTTAAAGGCACTGACTCTCCAAGTCGGGAGAGTGTTAGTAAAGCGTCTGGAATGTTGCACCCGAGTACCAGGGGACGAAAACTGACACATATTGGAACACGTCTCCCGATCACACAGTTGATCATACTCTGGGTTCCACATGCATGTTTTAGCTGAAGGAAGAATCCCTTAAACCTGGAGAGTTGAGACCCGTGGAATGGGTACCATGCAATATGACTTCAAAGGGTCTTCATTTGCTCACCGAACCTCTCCAGTCCTATCACTGCTGCGTTTATGCCCCTGTACACACGCTTGATTCTCTTTCGGAGACATAGCAATCCATAGGTTTTAAGATACTTCCTAGTCAGGTACACTCTTAGGCATTTAATATGGTGTGTTGAGTCCATTTCGTTGAGCAAGGAGTAGCTCTTGTCTATTCCATATTTGGCTTAAGGAACTTTATCTGTGCTCATTTCAATCTCTGGTTTTATGCAGCACCCCAACTCACCTTTCCCCTTAAGCAAGCATAAGTTGGTTTTCTAAATTTGAGACCCTGTTCTGTTTTGTAATTCAGTTTCTGTGTAGCCAAGTTTACATTCCGTGTATTAGTGATATCTTATGATGTTTCATTTTCTGTGTGACTTATTTCAGTTAGAATCATCGTACCTGAATCCACTCATTATGCTGCTACGGGCCTGATGACATACATTTCATTGCTGAGTGATACTGCATTGTACGTAAGTACCACAACTTCTTTATCCATTTTTCACTTTCTGCGATATTGAACTTGTACCGTAAACCAGGTTCTTGTAAAGAGAGCCGTCCCAACCTTTGGGGTCGCTGTGTCTTTTTGCTTTTAATTTCCCTAAGCTATAGGACCATAAGTGGAAGTGCCCTAGGCTCTGTTGCTTTGTTTTTTAGATGTTTCAGGAAACACCATACACTTCTCCCGAGTGGCTGTTGGCAATTTACATCCCGCCCATCAGCATAACAAGGCTCCCAGTTCTCCATGGCCTGTCCTGCCTTTCTGGATTTTACACTTTTTTCAGATGGCCCTTTTGACCGGGGGGAAGTGAGACTTCATTGTAGTGCAGATTTCCTTTGCAAGCTTGCTTGGTTGGCCAAAAAGGGCGTATGCGTTTTTTCCTGAATATATTCAGGAAAAAACGCATACGCCCTTTTTGGCCAAGTGCATCATTGTGGACGTTCTGCCTCTTTTCCTATGCTTTAAATGCAATTCCAGTCTACCTCCTGAAATCGGTTTCCTGCAATTCTGCCCCGCATTCAAGTCCTCTTGGCAGCCTTACTTCAGTATATTATTGGTCGATAGCTGTCATTTATAACTCTGCAGGTTTGTGAATTACAGTGCCCCTGAGCTCCTTTCTTCAACTCGCTTTCTCGTGAGCTGGCCGCAACACCGCAGGATTGCTTCAGGCCCTAATCTGGTTCCGGCACGGCACGCTGAGCCTTTGGTTAATTCCTCTTCCTGGTGCGAAATGAGAGTTAAATTGGCCCGTCCAGACACCTCCAGCTAGTCTGTCATTGGTTCTCCCTATTCCTGTTCATCTTCCGCAGAAATTGCAAACTGGGCCAAACAGGAGGTTAAAGGCACTGACTCTCCAAGTTGGGAGAGTGTTAGTAAAGCGTCTGGAATGTTGCACCCGAGTACCAGGGGACGAAAACTGACACATATTGGAACACGTCTCCCGATCACACGGTTGATCATACTCTGGGTTCCACATGCATGTTTTAGCTGAAGGAAGAATCCCTTAAACCTGGAGAGTTGAGACCCGTGGAATGGGTACCATGCAATATGACTTCAAAGGGTCTTCATTTGCTCACCGAACCTCTCCAGTCCTATCACTGCTGCGTTTATGCCCCTGTACACACGCTTGATTCTCTTTCGGAGACATAGCAATCCATAGGTTTTAAGATACTTCCTAGTCAGGTACACTCTTAGGCATTTAATATGGTGTGTTGAGTCCATTTCGTTGAGCAAGGAGTAGCTCTTGTCTATTCCATATTTGGCTTAAGGAACTTTATCTGTGCTCATTTCAATCTCTGGTTTTATGCAGCACCCCAACTCACCTTTCCCCTTAAGCAAGCATAAGTTGGGTTTCTAAATTTGAGACCCTGTTCTGTTTTGGAATTCAGTTCCTGTGTAGCCAAGTTTACATTCCGTGTATTAGTGATATCTTATGATGTTTCTTTTTCTGTGTGACTTATTTCAGTTAGAATCATCGTACCTGAATCCACTCATTATGCTGCTACGGGCCTGATGACATAGATTTCATTGCTGAGTGATACTGCATTGTACGTAAGTACCACAACTTCTTTATCCATTTTTCACTTTCTGCGATATTGAACTTGTACCGTAAACCAGGTTCTTGTAAAGAGAGCCGTCCCAACCTTTGGGGTGGCTGTGTCTTTTTGCTTTTAATTTCCCTAAGCTATAGGACCATAAGTGGAAGTGCCCTAGGCTCTGTTGCTTTGATTTTTAGATGTTTCAGGAAACACCATACACTTCTCCCGAGTGGCTGTTGGCAATTTACATCCCGCCCATCAGCATAACAAGGCTCCCAGTTCTCCATGGCCTGTCCTGCCTTTCTGGATTTTACACTTTTTTCAGATGGCCCTTTTGACCGGGGGGAAGTGAGACTTCATTGTAGTGCAGATTTCCTTTGCAAGCTTGCTTGGTTGGCCAAAAAGGGCGTATGCGTTTTTTCCTGAATATATTCAGGAAAAAACGCATACGCCCTTTTTGGCCAAGTGCATCATTGTGGACGTTCTGCCTCTTTTCCTATGCTTTAAATGCAATTCCAGTCTACCTCCTGAAATCGGTTTCCTGCAATTCTGCCCCGCTTTCAAGTCCTCTTGGCAGCCTTACTTCAGTATATTTTTGGACGATAGCTGTCATTTATAACTCTGCAGGTTTGTGAATTACAGTGCCCCTGAGCTCCTTTCTTCAACTCGCTTTCTCGTGAGCTGGCCGCAACACCGCAGGATTGCTTCAGGCCCTAATCTGGTTCCGGCACGGCACGCTGAGCCTTTGGTTAATTCCTCTTCCTGGTGCGAAATGAGAGTTAAATTGGCCCGTCCAGACACCTCCAGCTAGTCTGTCATTGGTTCTCCCTATTCCTGTTCATCTTCCGCAGAAATTGCAAACTGGGCCAAACAGGAGGTTAAAGGCACTGACTCTCCAAGTTGGGAGAGTGTTAGTAAAGCGTCTGGAATGTTGCACCCGAGTACCAGGGGACGAAAACTGACACATATTGGAACACGTCTCCCGATCACACGGTTGATCATACTCTGGGTTCCACATGCATGTTTTAGCTGAAGGAAGAATCCCTTAAACCTGAAGAGTTGAGACCCGTGGAATGGGTACCATGCAATATGACTTCAAAGGGTCTTCATTTGCTCACCGAACCTCTCCAGTCCTATCACTGCTGCGTTTATGCCCCTGTACACACGCTTGATTCTCTTTCGGAGACATAGCAATCCATAGGTTTTAAGATACTTCCTAGTCAGGTACACTCTTAGGCATTTAATATGGTGTGTTGAGTCCATTTCGTTGAGCAAGGAGTAGCTCTTGTCTATTCCATATTTGGCTTAAGGAACTTTATCTGTGCTCATTTCAATCTCTGGTTTTATGCAGCACCCCAACTCACCTTTCCCCTTAAGCAAGCATAAGTTGGGTTTCTAAATTTGAGACCCTGTTCTGTTTTGGAATTCAGTTCCTGTGTAGCCAAGTTTACATTCCGTGTATTAGTGATATCTTATGATGTTTCTTTTTCTGTGTGACTTATTTCAGTTAGAATCATCGTACCTGAATCCACTCATTATGCTGCTACGGGCCTGATGACATAGATTTCATTGCTGAGTGATACTGCATTGTACGTAAGTACCACAACTTCTTTATCCATTTTTCACTTTCTGCGATATTGAACTTGTACCGTAAACCAGGTTCTTGTAAAGAGAGCCGTCCCAACCTTTGGGGTGGCTGTGTCTTTTTGCTTTTAATTTCCCTAAGCTATAGGACCATAAGTGGAAGTGCCCTAGGCTCTGTTGCTTTGATTTTTAGATGTTTCAGGAAACACCATACACTTCTCCCGAGTGGCTGTTGGCAATTTACATCCCGCCCATCAGCATAACAAGGCTCCCAGTTCTCCATGGCCTGTCCTGCCTTTCTGGATTTTACACTTTTTTCAGATGGCCCTTTTGACCGGGGGGAAGTGAGACTTCATTGTAGTGCAGATTTCCTTTGCAAGCTTGCTTGGTTGGCCAAAAAGGGCGTATGCGTTTTTTCCTGAATATATTCAGGAAAAAACGCATACGCCCTTTTCGGCCAAGTGCATCATTGTGGACGTTCTGCCTCTTTTCCTATGCTTTAAATGCAATTCCAGTCTACCTCCTGAAATCGGTTTCCTGCAATTCTGCCCCGCTTTCAAGTCCTCTTGGCAGCCTTACTTCAGTATATTTTTGGACGATAGCTGTCATTTATAACTCTGCAGGTTTGTGAATTACAGTGCCCCTGAGCTCCTTTCTTCAACTCGCTTTCTCGTGAGCTGGCCGCAACACCGCAGGATTGCTTCAGGCCCTAATCTGGTTCCGGCACGGCACGCTGAGCCTTTGGTTAATTCCTCTTCCTGGTGCGAAATGAGAGTTAAATTTGCCCGTCCAGACACCTCCAGCTAGTCTCTCATTGGTTCTCCCTATTCCTGTTCATCTTCCGCAGAAATTGCAAACTGGGCCAAACAGGAGTTTAAAGGCACTGACTCTCCAAGTCGGGAGAGTGTTAGTAAAGCGTCTGGAATGTTGCACCCGAGTACCAGGGGATGAAAACTGACACATATTGGAACACGTCTCCCGATCACACGGTTGATCATACTCTGGGTTCCACATGCATGTTTTAGCTGAAGGAAGAATACCTTAAACCTGGAGAGTTGAGACCCGTGGAATGGGTACCATGCAATATGACTTCAAAGGGTCTTCATTTGCTCACCGAACCTCTCCAGTCCTATCACTGCTGCGTTTATGCCCCTGTACACACGCTTGATTCTCTTTCGGAGACATAGCAATCCATAGGTTTTAAGATACTTCCTAGTCAGGTACACTCTTAGGAATTTAATATGGTGTGTTGAGTCCATTTCGTTGAGCAAGGAGTAGCTCTTGTCTATTCCATATTTGGCTTAAGGAACTTTATCTGTGCTCATTTCAATCTCTGGTTTTATGCAGCACCCCAACTCACCTTTCCCCTTAAGCAAGCATAAGTTGGGTTTCTAAATTTGAGACCCTGTTCTGTTTTGGAATTCAGTTCCTGTGTAGCCAAGTTTACATTCCGTGTATTAGTGATATCTTATGATGTTTCTTTTTCTGTGTGACTTATTTCAGTTAGAATCATCGTACCTGAATCCACTCATTATGCTGCTACGGGCCTGATGACATAGATTTCATTGCTGAGTGATACTGCATTGTACGTAAGTACCACAACTTCTTTATCCATTTTTCACTTTCTGCGATATTGAACTTGTACCGTAAACCAGGTTCTTGTAAAGAGAGCCGTCCCAACCTTTGGGGTGGCTGTGTGTTTTTGCTTTTAATTTCCCTAAGCTATAGGACCATAAGTGGAAGTGCCCTAGGCTCTGTTGCTTTGATTTTTAGATGTTTCAGGAAACACCATACACTTCTCCGGAGTGGCTGTTGGCAATTTACATCCCGCCCATCAGCATAACAAGGCTCCCAGTTCTCCATGGCCTGTCCTGCCTTTCTGGATTTTACACTTTTTTCAGATGGCCCTTTTGACCGGGGGGAAGTGAGACTTCATTGTAGTGCAGATTTCCTTTGCAAGCTTGCTTGGTTGGCCAAAAAGGGCGTATGCGTTTTTTCCTGAATATATTCAGGAAAAAACGCATACGCCCTTTTTGGCCAAGTGCATCATTGTGGACGTTCTGCCTCTTTTCCTATGCTTTAAATGCAATTCCAGTCTACCTCCTGAAATCGGTTTCCTGCAATTCTGCCCAGCTTTGAAGTCCGCTTGGCAGCCTTACTTCAGTATATTATTGGTCGATAGCTGTCATTTATAACTCTGCAGGTTTGTGAATTACAGTGCCCCTGAGGTCCTTTCTTCAAATCACTTTCTCATGAGCTGGCCGCAACACCGCAGGATTGCTTCAGGCCCTAATCTGGTTCCGGCACGGCACGCTGAGCCTTTGGTTAATTCCTCTTCCTGGTGCGAAATGAGAGTTAAATTGGCCCGTCCAGACACCTCCAGCTAGTCTGTCATTGGTTCTCCCTATTCCTGTTCATCTTCCGCAGAAATTGCAAACTGGGCCAAACAGGAGGTTAAAGGCACTGACTCTCCAAGTCGGGAGAGTGTTAGTAAAGCGTCTGGAATGTTGCACCCGAGTACCAGGGGACGAAAACTGACACATATTGGAACACGTCTCCCGATCACACGGTTGATCATACTCTGGGTTCCACATGCATGTTTTAGCTGAAGGAAGAATCCCTTAAACCTGGAGAGTTGAGACCCGTGGAATGGGTACCATGCAATATGACTTCAAAGGGTCTTCATTTGCTCACCGAACCTCTCCAGTCCTATCACTGCTGCCTTTATGCCCCTGTACACACGCTTGATTCTCTTTCGGAGACATAGCAATCCATAGGTTTTAAGATACTTCCTAGTCAGGTACACTCTTAGGCATTTAATATGGTGTGTTGAGTCCATTTCGTTGAGCAAGGAGTAGCTCTTGTCTATTCCATATTTGGCTTAAGGAACTTTATCTGTGCTCATTTCAATCTCTGGTTTTATGCAGCACCCCAACTCACCTTTCCCCTTAAGCAAGCATAAGTTGGTTTTCTAAATTTGAGACCCTGTTCTGTTTTGGAATTCAGTTCCTGTGTAGCCAAGTTTACATTCCGTGTATTAGTGATATCTTATGATGTTTCTTTTTCTGTGTGACTTATTTCAGTTAGAATCATCGTACCTGAATCCACTCATTATGCTGCTACGGGCCTGATGACATAGATTTCATTGCTGAGTGATACTGCATTGTACGTAAGTACCACAACTTCTTTATCCATTTTTCACTTTGTGCGATATTGAACTTGAACCGTAAATCAGGTTCTTGTAAAGAGAGCCGTCCCAACCTTTGGGGTGGCTGTGTCTTTTTGATTTTAATTTCCCTAAGCTATAGGACCATAAGTGGAAGTGCCCTAGGCTCTGTTGCTTTGATTTTTAGATGTTTCAGGAAACACCATACACTTCTCCCGAGTGGCTGTTGGCAATTTACATCCCGCCCATCAGCATAACAAGGCTCCCAGTTCTCCATGGCCTGTCCTGCCTTTCTGGATTTTACACTTTTTTCAGATGGCCCTTTTGACCGGGGGGAAGTGAGACTTCATTGTAGTGCAGATTTCCTTTGCAAGCTTGCTTGGTTGGCCAAAAAGGGCGTATGCGTTTTTTCCTGAATATATTCAGGAAAAAACGCATACGCCCTTTTTGGCCAAGTGCATCATTGTGGACGTTCTGCCTCTTTTCCTATGCTTTAAATGCAATTCCAGTCTACCTCCTGAAATCGGTTTCCTGCAATTCTGCCCCGCTTTCAAGTCCTCTTGGCAGCCTTACTTCAGTATATTATTGGTCGATAGCTGTCATTTATAACTCTGCAGGTTTGTGAATTACAGTGCCCCTGAGCTCCTTTCTTCAACTCGCTTTCTCGTGAGCTGGTCGCAACACCGCAGGATTGCTTCAGGCCCTAATCTGGTTCCGGCACGGCACGCTGAGCCTTTGGTTAATTCCTCTTCCTGGTGGGAAATGAGAGTTAAATTGGCCCGTCCAGACACCTCCAGCTAGTCTGTCATTGGTTCTCCCTATTCCTGTTCATCTTCCGCAGAAATTGCAAACTGGGCCAAACAGGAGGTTAAAGGCACTGACTCTCCAAGTCGGGAGAGTGTTAGTAAAGCGTCTGGAATGTTGCACCCGAGTACCAGGGGACGAAAACTGACACATATTGGAACACGTCTCCCGATCACACGGTTGATCATACTCTGGGTTCCACATGCATGTTTTAGCTGAAGGAAGAATCCCTTAAACCTGGAGAGTTGAGACCCGTGGAATGGGTACCATGCAATATGACTTCAAAGGGTCTTCATTTGCTCACCGAACCTCTCCAGTCCTATCACTGCTGCGTTTATGCCCCTGTACACACGCTTGATTCTCTTTCGGAGACATAGCAATCCATAGGTTTTAAGATACTTCCTAGTCAGGTACACTCTTAGGCATTTAATATGGTGTGTTGAGTCCATTTCGTTGAGCAAGGAGTAGCTCTTGTCTATTCCATATTTGGCTTAAGGAACTTTATCTGTGCTCATTTCAATCTCTGGTTTTATGCAGCACCCCAACTCACCTTTCCCCTTAAGCAAGCATAAGTTGGTTTTCTAAATTTGAGACCCTGTTCTGTTTTGGAATTCAGTTCCTGTGTAGCCAAGTTTACATTCCGTGTATTAGTGATATCTTATGATGTTTCTTTTTCTGTGTGACTTATTTCAGTTAGAATCATCGTACCTGAATCCACTCATTATGCTGCTACGGGCCTGATGACATAGATTTCATTGCTGAGTGATACTGCATTGTACGTAAGTACCACAACTTCTTTATCCATTTTTCACTTTCTGCGATATTGAACTTGAACCATAAATCAGGTTCTTGTAAAGAGAGCCGTCCCAACCTTTGGGGTGGCTGTGTCTTTTTGATTTTAATTTCCCTAAGCTATAGGACCATAAGTGGAAGTGCCCTAGGCTCTGTTGCTTTGATTTTTAGATGTTTCAGGAAACACCATACACTTCTCCCGAGTGGCTGTTGGCAATTTACATCCCGCCCATCAGCATAACAAGGCTCCCAGTTCTCCATGGCCTGTCCTGCCTTTCTGGATTTTACACTTTTTTCAGATGGCCCTTTTGACCGGGGGGAAGTGAGACTTCATTGTAGTGCAGATTTCCTTTGCAAGCTTGCTTGGTTGGCCAAAAAGGGCGTATGCGTTTTTTCCTGAATATATTCAGGAAAAAACGCATACGCCCTTTTTGGCCAAGTGCATCATTGTGGACGTTCTGCCTCTTTTCCTATGCTTTAAATGCAATTCCAGTCTACCTCCTGAAATCGGTTTCCTGCAATTCTGCCCCGCTTTCAAGTCCTCTTGGCAGCCTTACTTCAGTATATTATTGGTCGATAGCTGTCATTTATAACTCTGCAGGTTTGTGAATTACAGTGTCCCTGAGCTCCTTTCTTCAACTCGCTTTCTCGTGAGCTGGTCGCAACACCGCAGGATTGCTTCAGGCCCTAATCTGGTTCCGGCACGGCACGCTGAGCCTTTGGTTAATTCCTCTTCCTGGTGGGAAATGAGAGTTAAAATTGCCCGTGCAGACACCTCCAGCTAGTCTCTCATTGGTTCTCCCTATTCCTGTTCATCTTCCGCAGAAATTGCAAACTGGGCCAAACAGGAGGTTAAAGGCACTGACTCTCCAAGTCGGGAGAGTGTTAGTAAAGTGTCTGGAATGTTGCACCCGAGTACCAGGGGACGAAAACTGACACATATTGGAACACGTCTCCCGATCACACGGTTGATCATACTCTGGGTTCCACATGCATGTTTTAGCTGAAGGAAGAATCCCTTAAACCTGGAGAGTTGAGACCCGTGGAATGGGTACCATGCAATATGACTTCAAAGGGTCTTCATTTGCTCACCGAACCTCTCCAGTCCTATCACTGCTGCGTTTATGCCCCTGTACACACGCTTGATTCTCTTTCGGAGACATAGCAATCCATAGGTTTTAAGATACTTCCTAGTCAGGTACACTCTTAGGAATTTAATATGGTGTGTTGAGTCCATTTCGTTGAGCAAGGAGTAGCTCTTGTCTATTCCATATTTGGCTTAAGGAACTTTATCTGTGCTCATTTCAATCTCTGGTTTTATGCAGCACCCCAACTCACCTTTCCCCTTAAGCAAGCATAAGTTGGGTTTCTAAATTTGAGACCCTGTTCTGTTTTGGAATTCAGTTCCTGTGTAGCCAAGTTTACATTCCGTGTATTAGTGATATCTTATGATGTTTCTTTTTCTGTGTGACTTATTTCAGTTAGAATCATCGTACCTGAATCCACTCATTATGCTGCTACGGGCCTGATGACATAGATTTCATTGCTGAGTGATACTGCATTGTACGTAAGTACCACAACTTCTTTATCCATTTTTCACTTTCTGCGATATTGAACTTGTACCGTAAACCAGGTTCTTGTAAAGAGAGCCGTCCCAACCTTTGGGGTGGCTGTGTGTTTTTGCTTTTAATTTCCCTAAGCTATAGGACCATAAGTGGAAGTGCCCTAGGCTCTGTTGCTTTGATTTTTAGATGTTTCAGGAAACACCATACACTTCTCCGGAGTGGCTGTTGGCAATTTACATCCCGCCCATCAGCATAACAAGGCTCCCAGTTCTCCATGGCCTGTCCTGCCTTTCTGGATTTTACACTTTTTTCAGATGGCCCTTTTGACCGGGGGGAAGTGAGACTTCATTGTAGTGCAGATTTCCTTTGCAAGCTTGCTTGGTTGGCCAAAAAGGGCGTATGCGTTTTTTCCTGAATATATTCAGGAAAAAACGCATACGCCCTTTTTGGCCAAGTGCATCATTGTGGACGTTCTGCCTCTTTTCCTATGCTTTAAATGCAATTCCAGTCTACCTCCTGAAATCGGTTTCCTGCAATTCTGCCCAGCTTTGAAGTCCGCTTGGCAGCCTTACTTCAGTATATTATTGGTCGATAGCTGTCATTTATAACTCTGCAGGTTTGTGAATTACAGTGCCCCTGAGGTCCTTTCTTCAACTCACTTTCTCATGAGCTGGCCGCAACACCGCAGGATTGCTTCAGGCCCTAATCTGGTTCCGGCACGGCACGCTGAGCCTTTGGTTAATTCCTCTTCCTGGTGCGAAATGAGAGTTAAATTGGCCCGTCCAGACACCTCCAGCTAGTCTGTCATTGGTTCTCCCTATTCCTGTTCATCTTCCGCAGAAATTGCAAACTGGGCCAAACAGGAGGTTAAAGGCACTGACTCTCCAAGTCGGGAGAGTGTTAGTAAAGCGTCTGGAATGTTGCACCCGAGTACCAGGGGACGAAAACTGACACATATTGGAACACGTCTCCCGATCACACGGTTGATCATACTCTGGGTTCCACATGCATGTTTTAGCTGAAGGAAGAATCCCTTAAACCTGGAGAGTTGAGACCCGTGGAATGGGTACCATGCAATATGACTTCAAAGGGTCTTCATTTGCTCACCGAACCTCTCCAGTCCTATCACTGCTGCGTTTATGCCCCTGTACACATGCTTGATTCTCTTTCGGAGACATAGCAATCCATAGGTTTTAAGATACTTCCTAGTCAGGTACACTCTTAGGCATTTAATATGGTGTGTTGAGTCCATTTCGTTGAGCAAGGAGTAGCTCTTGTCTATTCCATATTTGGCTTAAGGAACTTTATCTGTGCTCATTTCAATCTCTGGTTTTATGCAGCACCCCAACTCACCTTTCCCCTTAAGCAAGCATAAGTTGGTTTTCTAAATTTGAGACCCTGTTCTGTTTTGGAATTCAGTTCCTGTGTAGCCAAGTTTACATTCCGTGTATTAGTGATATCTTATGATGTTTCTTTTTCTGTGTGACTTATTTCAGTTAGAATCATCGTACCTGAATCCACTCATTATGCTGCTACGGGCCTGATGACATAGATTTCATTGCTGAGTGATACTGCATTGTACGTAAGTACCACAACTTCTTTATCCATTTTTCACTTTGTGCGATATTGAACTTGAACCGTAAATCAGGTTCTTGTAAAGAGAGCCGTCCCAACCTTTGGGGTGGCTGTGTCTTTTTGATTTTAATTTCCCTAAGCTATAGGACCATAAGTGGAAGTGCCCTAGGCTCTGTTGCTTTGATTTTTAGATGTTTCAGGAAACACCATACACTTCTCCCGAGTGGCTGTTGGCAATTTACATCCCGCCCATCAGCATAACAAGGCTCCCAGTTCTCCATGGCCTGTCCTGCCTTTCTGGATTTTACACTTTTTTCAGATGGCCCTTTTGACCGGGGGGAAGTGAGACTTCATTGTAGTGCAGATTTCCTTTGCAAGCTTGCTTGGTTGGCCAAAAAGGGCGTATGCGTTTTTTCCTGAATATATTCAGGAAAAAACGCATACGCCCTTTTTGGCCAAGTGCATCATTGTGGACGTTCTGCCTCTTTTCCTATGCTTTAAATGCAATTCCAGTCTACCTCCTGAAATCGGTTTCCTGCAATTCTGCCCCGCTTTCAAGTCCTCTTGGCAGCCTTACTTCAGTATATTATTGGTCGATAGCTGTCATTTATAACTCTGCAGGTTTGTGAATTACAGTGCCCCTGAGCTCCTTTCTTCAACTCGCTTTCTCGTGAGCTGGTCGCAACACCGCAGGATTGCTTCAGGCCCTAATCTGGTTCCGGCACGGCACGCTGAGCCTTTGGTTAATTCCTCTTCCTGGTGGGAAATGAGAGTTAAATTGGCCCGTCCAGACACCTCCAGCTAGTCTGTCATTGGTTCTCCCTATTCCTGTTCATCTTCCGCAGAAATTGCAAACTGGGCCAAACAGGAGGTTAAAGGCACTGACTCTCCAAGTCGGGAGAGTGTTAGTAAAGCGTCTGGAATGTTGCACCCGAGTACCAGGGGACGAAAACTGACACATATTGGAACACGTCTCCCGATCACACGGTTGATCATACTCTGGGTTCCACATGCATGTTTTAGCTGAAGGAAGAATCCCTTAAACCTGGAGAGTTGAGACCCGTGGAATGGGTACCATGCAATATGACTTCAAAGGGTCTTCATTTGCTCACCGAACCTCTCCAGTCCTATCACTGCTGCGTTTATGCCCCTGTACACACGCTTGATTCTCTTTCGGAGACATAGCAATCCATAGGTTTTAAGATACTTCCTAGTCAGGTACACTCTTAGGCATTTAATATGGTGTGTTGAGTCCATTTCGTTGAGCAAGGAGTAGCTCTTGTCTATTCCATATTTGGCTTAAGGAACTTTATCTGTGCTCATTTCAATCTCTGGTTTTATGCAGCACCCCAACTCACCTTTCCCCTTAAGCAAGCATAAGTTGGTTTTCTAAATTTGAGACCCTGTTCTGTTTTGGAATTCAGTTCCTGTGTAGCCAAGTTTACATTCCGTGTATTAGTGATATCTTATGATGTTTCTTTTTCTGTGTGACTTATTTCAGTTAGAATCATCGTACCTGAATCCACTCATTATGCTGCTACGGGCCTGATGACATAGATTTCATTGCTGAGTGATACTGCATTGTACGTAAGTACCACAACTTCTTTATCCATTTTTCACTTTCTGCGATATTGAACTTGAACCATAAATCAGGTTCTTGTAAAGAGAGCCGTCCCAACCTTTGGGGTGGCTGTGTCTTTTTGATTTTAATTTCCCTAAGCTATAGGACCATAAGTGGAAGTGCCCTAGGCTCTGTTGCTTTGATTTTTAGATGTTTCAGGAAACACCATACACTTCTCCCGAGTGGCTGTTGGCAATTTACATCCCGCCCATCAGCATAACAAGGCTCCCAGTTCTCCATGGCCTGTCCTGCCTTTCTGGATTTTACACTTTTTTCAGATGGCCCTTTTGACCGGGGGGAAGTGAGACTTCATTGTAGTGCAGATTTCCTTTGCAAGCTTGCTTGGTTGGCCAAAAAGGGCGTATGCGTTTTTTCCTGAATATATTCAGGAAAAAACGCATACGCCCTTTTTGGCCAAGTGCATCATTGTGGACGTTCTGCCTCTTTTCCTATGCTTTAAATGCAATTCCAGTCTACCTCCTGAAATCGGTTTCCTGCAATTCTGCCCCGCTTTCAAGTCCTCTTGGCAGCCTTACTTCAGTATATTATTGGTCGATAGCTGTCATTTATAACTCTGCAGGTTTGTGAATTACAGTGCCCCTGAGCTCCTTTCTTCAACTCGCTTTCTCGTGAGCTGGCCGCAACACCGCAGGATTGCTTCAGGCCCTAATCTGGTTCCGGCACGGCACGCTGAGCCTTTGGTTAATTCCTCTTCCTGGTGCGAAATGAGAGTTAAATTGGCCCGTCCAGACACCTCCAGCTAGTCTGTCATTGGTTCTCCCTATTCCTGTTCATCTTCCGCAGAAATTGCAAACTGGGCCAAACAGGAGGTTAAAGGCACTGACTCTCCAAGTCGGGAGAGTGTTAGTAAAGCGTCTGGAATGTTGCACCCGAGTACCAGGGGATGAAAACTGACACATATTGGAACACGTCTCCCGATCACACGGTTGATCATACTCTGGGTTCCACATGCATGTTTTAGCTGAAGGAAGAATACCTTAAACCTGGAGAGTTGAGACCCGTGGAATGGGTACCATGCAATATGACTTCAAAGGGTCTTCATTTGCTCACCGAACCTCTCCAGTCCTATCACTGCTGCGTTTATGCCCCTGTACACACGCTTGATTCTCTTTCAGAGACATAGCAATCCATAGGTTTTAAGATACTTCCTAGTCAGGTACACTCTTAGGCATTTAATATGGTGTGTTGAGTCCATTTCGTTGAGCAAGGAGTAGCTCTTGTCTATTCCATATTTGGCTTAAGGAACTTTATCTGTGCTCATTTCAATCTCTGGTTTTATGCAGCACCCCAACTCACCTTTCCCCTTAAGCAAGCATAAGTTGGTTTTCTAAATTTGAGACCCTGTTCTGTTTTGTAATTCAGTTCCTGTGTAGCCAAGTTTACATTCCGTGTATTAGTGATATCTTATGATGTTTCTTTTTCTGTGTGACTTATTTCAGTTAGAATCATCGTACCTGAATCCACTCATTATGCTGCTACGGGCCTGATGACATAGATTTCATTGCTGAGTGATACTGCATTGTACGTAAGTACCACAACTTCTTTATCCATTTTTCACTTTCTGCGATATTGAACTTGTACCGTAAACCAGGTTCTTGTAAAGAGAGCCGTCCCAACCTTTGGGGTGGCTGTGTCTTTTTGCTTTTAATTTCCCTAAGCTATAGGACCATAAGTGGAAGTGCCCTAGGCTCTGTTGCTTTGTTTTTTAGATGTTTCAGGAAACACCATACACTTCTCCCGAGTGGCTGTTGGCAATTTACATCCCGCCCATCAGCATAACAAGGCTCCCAGTTCTCCATGGCCTGTCCTGCCTTTCTGGATTTTACACTTTTTTCAGATGGCCCTTTTGACCGGGGGGAAGTGAGACTTTATTGTAGTGCAGATTTCCTTTGCAAGCTTGCTTGGTTGGCCAAAAAGGGCGTATGCGTTTTTTCCTGAATATATTCAGGAAAAAACGCATACGCCCTTTTTGGCCAAGTGCATCATTGTGGACGTTCTGCCTCTTTTCCTATGCTTTAAATGCAATTCCAGTCTACCTCCTGAAATCGGTTTCCTGCAATTCTGCCCCGCATTCAAGTCCTCTTGGCAGCCTTACTTCAGTATATTATTGGTCGATAACTGTCATTTATAACTCTGCAGGTTTGTGAATTACAGTGCCCCTGAGCTCCTTTCTTCAACTCGCTTTCTCGTGAGCTGGCCGCAACACCGCAGGATTGCTTCAGGCCCTAATCTGGTTCCGGCACGGCACGCTGAGCCTTTGGTTAATTCCTCTTCCTGGTGCGAAATGAGAGTTAAATTGGCCCGTCCAGACACCTCCAGCTAGTCTGTCATTGGTTCTCCCTATTCCTGTTCATCTTCCGCAGAAATTGCAAACTGGGCCAAACAGGAGGTTAAAGGCACTGACTCTCCAAGTTGGGAGAGTGTTAGTAAAGCGTCTGGAATGTTGCACCCGAGTACCAGGGGACGAAAACTGACACATATTGGAACACGTCTCCCGATCACACGGTTGATCATACTCTGGGTTCCACATGCATGTTTTAGCTGAAGGAAGAATCCCTTAAACCTGGAGAGTTGAGACCCGTGGAATGGGTACCATGCAATATGACTTCAAAGGGTCTTCATTTGCTCACCGAACCTCTCCAGTCCTATCACTGCTGCGTTTATGCCCCTGTACACACGCTTGATTCTCTTTCGGAGACATAGCAATCCATAGGTTTTAAGATACTTCCTAGTCAGGTACACTCTTAGGCATTTAATATGGTGTGTTGAGTCCATTTCGTTGAGCAAGGAGTAGCTCTTGTCTATTCCATATTTGGCTTAAGGAACTTTATCTGTGCTCATTTCAATCTCTGGTTTTATGCAGCACCCCAACTCACCTTTCCCCTTAAGCAAGCATAAGTTGGGTTTCTAAATTTGAGACCCTGTTCTGTTTTGGAATTCAGTTCCTGTGTAGCCAAGTTTACATTCCGTGTATTAGTGATATCTTATGATGTTTCTTTTTCTGTGTGACTTATTTCAGTTAGAATCATCGTACCTGAATCCACTCATTATGCTGCTACGGGCCTGATGACATAGATTTCATTGCTGAGTGATACTGCATTGTACGTAAGTACCACAACTTCTTTATCCATTTTTCACTTTCTGCGATATTGAACTTGTACCGTAAACCAGGTTCTTGTAAAGAGAGCCGTCCCAACCTTTGGGGTGGCTGTGTCTTTTTGCTTTTAATTTCCCTAAGCTATAGGACCATAAGTGGAAGTGCCCTAGGCTCTGTTGCTTTGATTTTTAGATGTTTCAGGAAACACCATACACTTCTCCCGAGTGGCTGTTGGCAATTTACATCCCGCCCATCAGCATAACAAGGCTCCCAGTTCTCCATGGCCTGTCCTGCCTTTCTGGATTTTACACTTTTTTCAGATGGCCCTTTTGACCGGGGGGAAGTGAGACTTCATTGTAGTGCAGATTTCCTTTGCAAGCTTGCTTGGTTGGCCAAAAAGGGCGTATGCGTTTTTTCCTGAATATATTCAGGAAAAAACGCATACGCCCTTTTTGGCCAAGTGCATCATTGTGGACGTTCTGCCTCTTTTCCTATGCTTTAAATGCAATTCCAGTCTACCTCCTGAAATCGGTTTCCTGCAATTCTGCCCCGCTTTCAAGTCCTCTTGGCAGCCTTACTTCAGTATATTTTTGGACGATAGCTGTCATTTATAACTCTGCAGGTTTGTGAATTACAGTGCCCCTGAGCTCCTTTCTTCAACTCGCTTTCTCGTGAGCTGGCCGCAACACCGCAGGATTGCTTCAGGCCCTAATCTGGTTCCGGCACGGCACGCTGAGCCTTTGGTTAATTCCTCTTCCTGGTGCGAAATGAGAGTTAAATTGGCCCGTCCAGACACCTCCAGCTAGTCTGTCATTGGTTCTCCCTATTCCTGTTCATCTTCCGCAGAAATTGCAAACTGGGCCAAACAGGAGGTTAAAGGCACTGACTCTCCAAGTTGGGAGAGTGTTAGTAAAGCGTCTGGAATGTTGCACCCGAGTACCAGGGGACGAAAACTGACACATATTGGAACACGTCTCCCGATCACACGGTTGATCATACTCTGGGTTCCACATGCATGTTTTAGCTGAAGGAAGAATCCCTTAAACCTGAAGAGTTGAGACCCGTGGAATGGGTACCATGCAATATGACTTCAAAGGGTCTTCATTTGCTCACCGAACCTCTCCAGTCCTATCACTGCTGCGTTTATGCCCCTGTACACACGCTTGATTCTCTTTCGGAGACATAGCAATCCATAGGTTTTAAGATACTTCCTAGTCAGGTACACTCTTAGGCATTTAATATGGTGTGTTGAGTCCATTTCGTTGAGCAAGGAGTAGCTCTTGTCTATTCCATATTTGGCTTAAGGAACTTTATCTGTGCTCATTTCAATCTCTGGTTTTATGCAGCACCCCAACTCACCTTTCCCCTTAAGCAAGCATAAGTTGGGTTTCTAAATTTGAGACCCTGTTCTGTTTTGGAATTCAGTTCCTGTGTAGCCAAGTTTACATTCCGTGTATTAGTGATATCTTATGATGTTTCTTTTTCTGTGTGACTTATTTCAGTTAGAATCATCGTACCTGAATCCACTCATTATGCTGCTACGGGCCTGATGACATAGATTTCATTGCTGAGTGATACTGCATTGTACGTAAGTACCACAACTTCTTTATCCATTTTTCACTTTCTGCGATATTGAACTTGTACCGTAAACCAGGTTCTTGTAAAGAGAGCCGTCCCAACCTTTGGGGTGGCTGTGTCTTTTTGCTTTTAATTTCCCTAAGCTATAGGACCATAAGTGGAAGTGCCCTAGGCTCTGTTGCTTTGATTTTTAGATGTTTCAGGAAACACCATACACTTCTCCCGAGTGGCTGTTGGCAATTTACATCCCGCCCATCAGCATAACAAGGCTCCCAGTTCTCCATGGCCTGTCCTGCCTTTCTGGATTTTACACTTTTTTCAGATGGCCCTTTTGACCGGGGGGAAGTGAGACTTCATTGTAGTGCAGATTTCCTTTGCAAGCTTGCTTGGTTGGCCAAAAAGGGCGTATGCGTTTTTTCCTGAATATATTCAGGAAAAAACGCATACGCCCTTTTTGGCCAAGTGCATCATTGTGGACGTTCTGCCTCTTTTCCTATGCTTTAAATGCAATTCCAGTCTACCTCCTGAAATCGGTTTCCTGCAATTCTGCCCCGCTTTCAAGTCCTCTTGGCAGCCTTACTTCAGTATATTTTTGGACGATAGCTGTCATTTATAACTCTGCAGGTTTGTGAATTACAGTGCCCCTGAGCTCCTTTCTTCAACTCGCTTTCTCGTGAGCTGGCCGCAACACCGCAGGATTGCTTCAGGCCCTAATCTGGTTCCGGCACGGCACGCTGAGCCTTTGGTTAATTCCTCTTCCTGGTGCGAAATGAGAGTTAAATTGGCCCGTCCAGACACCTCCAGCTAGTCTGTCATTGGTTCTCCCTATTCCTGTTCATCTTCCACAGAAATTGCAAACTGGGCCAAACAGGAGGTTAAAGGCACTGACTCTCCAAGTCGGGAGAGTGTTAGTAAAGCGTCTGGAATGTTGCACCCGAGTACCAGGGGACGAAAACTGACACATATTGGAACACGTCTCCCGATCACACGGTTGATCATACTCTGGGTTCCACATGCATGTTTTAGCTGAAGGAAGAATCCCTTAAACCTGGAGAGTTGAGACCCGTGGAATGGGTACCATGCAATATGACTTCAAAGGGTCTTCATTTGCTCACCGAACCTCTCCAGTCCTATCACTGCTGCCTTTATGCCCCTGTACACACGCTTGATTCTCTTTCGGAGACATAGCAATCCATAGGTTTTAAGATACTTCCTAGTCAGGTACACTCTTAGGCATTTAATATGGTGTGTTGAGTCCATTTCGTTGAGCAAGGAGTAGCTCTTGTCTATTCCATATTTGGCTTAAGGAACTTTATCTGTGCTCATTTCAATCTCTGGTTTTATGCAGCACCCCAACTCACCTTTCCCCTTAAGCAAGCATAAGTTGGGTTTCTAAATTTGAGACCCTGTTCTGTTTTGGAATTCAGTTCCTGTGTAGCCAAGTTTACATTCCGTGTATTAGTGATATCTTATGATGTTTCTTTTTCTGTGTGACTTATTTCAGTTAGAATCATCGTACCTGAATCCACTCATTATGCTGCTACGGGCCTGATGACATAGATTTCATTGCTGAGTGATACTGCATTGTACGTAAGTACCACAACTTCTTTATCCATTTTTCACTTTCTGCGATATTGAACTTGTACCGTAAACCAGGTTCTTGTAAAGAGAGCCGTCCCAACCTTTGGGGTGGCTGTGTCTTTTTGCTTTTAATTTCCCTAAGCTATAGGACCATAAGTGGAAGTGCCCTAGGCTCTGTTGCTTTGTTTTTTAGATGTTTCAGGAAACACCATACACTTCTCCCGAGTGGCTGTTGGCAATTTACATCCCGCCCATCAGCATAACAAGGCTCCCAGTTCTCCATGGCCTGTCCTGCCTTTCTGGATTTTACACTTTTTTCAGATGGCCCTTTTGACCGGGGGGAAGTGAGACTTTATTGTAGTGCAGATTTCCTTTGCAAGCTTGCTTGGTTGGCCAAAAAGGGCGTATGCGTTTTTTCCTGAATATATTCAGGAAAAAACGCATACGCCCTTTTTGGCCAAGTGCATCATTGTGGACGTTCTGCCTCTTTTCCTATGCTTTAAATGCAATTCCAGTCTACCTCCTGAAATCGGTTTCCTGCAATTCTGCCCCGCATTCAAGTCCTCTTGGCAGCCTTACTTCAGTATATTATTGGTCGATAACTGTCATTTATAACTCTGCAGGTTTGTGAATTACAGTGCCCCTGAGCTCCTTTCTTCAACTCGCTTTCTCGTGAGCTGGCCGCAACACCGCAGGATTGCTTCAGGCCCTAATCTGGTTCCGGCACGGCACGCTGAGCCTTTGGTTAATTCCTCTTCCTGGTGCGAAATGAGAGTTAAATTGGCCCGTCCAGACACCTCCAGCTAGTCTGTCATTGGTTCTCCCTATTCCTGTTCATCTTCCGCAGAAATTGCAAACTGGGCCAAACAGGAGGTTAAAGGCACTGACTCTCCAAGTTGGGAGAGTGTTAGTAAAGCGTCTGGAATGTTGCACCCGAGTACCAGGGGACGAAAACTGACACATATTGGAACACGTCTCCCGATCACACGGTTGATCATACTCTGGGTTCCACATGCATGTTTTAGCTGAAGGAAGAATCCCTTAAACCTGGAGAGTTGAGACCCGTGGAATGGGTACCATGCAATATGACTTCAAAGGGTCTTCATTTGCTCACCGAACCTCTCCAGTCCTATCACTGCTGCGTTTATGCCCCTGTACACACGCTTGATTCTCTTTCGGAGACATAGCAATCCATAGGTTTTAAGATACTTCCTAGTCAGGTACACTCTTAGGCATTTAATATGGTGTGTTGAGTCCATTTCGTTGAGCAAGGAGTAGCTCTTGTCTATTCCATATTTGGCTTAAGGAACTTTATCTGTGCTCATTTCAATCTCTGGTTTTATGCAGCACCCCAACTCACCTTTCCCCTTAAGCAAGCATAAGTTGGGTTTCTAAATTTGAGACCCTGTTCTGTTTTGGAATTCAGTTCCTGTGTAGCCAAGTTTACATTCCGTGTATTAGTGATATCTTATGATGTTTCTTTTTCTGTGTGACTTATTTCAGTTAGAATCATCGTACCTGAATCCACTCATTATGCTGCTACGGGCCTGATGACATAGATTTCATTGCTGAGTGATACTGCATTGTACGTAAGTACCACAACTTCTTTATCCATTTTTCACTTTCTGCGATATTGAACTTGTACCGTAAACCAGGTTCTTGTAAAGAGAGCCGTCCCAACCTTTGGGGTGGCTGTGTCTTTTTGCTTTTAATTTCCCTAAGCTATAGGACCATAAGTGGAAGTGCCCTAGGCTCTGTTGCTTTGATTTTTAGATGTTTCAGGAAACACCATACACTTCTCCCGAGTGGCTGTTGGCAATTTACATCCCGCCCATCAGCATAACAAGGCTCCCAGTTCTCCATGGCCTGTCCTGCCTTTCTGGATTTTACACTTTTTTCAGATGGCCCTTTTGACCGGGGGGAAGTGAGACTTCATTGTAGTGCAGATTTCCTTTGCAAGCTTGCTTGGTTGGCCAAAAAGGGCGTATGCGTTTTTTCCTGAATATATTCAGGAAAAAACGCATACGCCCTTTTTGGCCAAGTGCATCATTGTGGACGTTCTGCCTCTTTTCCTATGCTTTAAATGCAATTCCAGTCTACCTCCTGAAATCGGTTTCCTGCAATTCTGCCCCGCTTTCAAGTCCTCTTGGCAGCCTTACTTCAGTATATTTTTGGACGATAGCTGTCATTTATAACTCTGCAGGTTTGTGAATTACAGTGCCCCTGAGCTCCTTTCTTCAACTCGCTTTCTCGTGAGCTGGCCGCAACACCGCAGGATTGCTTCAGGCCCTAATCTGGTTCCGGCACGGCACGCTGAGCCTTTGGTTAATTCCTCTTCCTGGTGCGAAATGAGAGTTAAATTGGCCCGTCCAGACACCTCCAGCTAGTCTGTCATTGGTTCTCCCTATTCCTGTTCATCTTCCGCAGAAATTGCAAACTGGGCCAAACAGGAGGTTAAAGGCACTGACTCTCCAAGTTGGGAGAGTGTTAGTAAAGCGTCTGGAATGTTGCACCCGAGTACCAGGGGACGAAAACTGACACATATTGGAACACGTCTCCCGATCACACGGTTGATCATACTCTGGGTTCCACATGCATGTTTTAGCTGAAGGAAGAATCCCTTAAACCTGAAGAGTTGAGACCCGTGGAATGGGTACCATGCAATATGACTTCAAAGGGTCTTCATTTGCTCACCGAACCTCTCCAGTCCTATCACTGCTGCGTTTATGCCCCTGTACACACGCTTGATTCTCTTTCGGAGACATAGCAATCCATAGGTTTTAAGATACTTCCTAGTCAGGTACACTCTTAGGCATTTAATATGGTGTGTTGAGTCCATTTCGTTGAGCAAGGAGTAGCTCTTGTCTATTCCATATTTGGCTTAAGGAACTTTATCTGTGCTCATTTCAATCTCTGGTTTTATGCAGCACCCCAACTCACCTTTCCCCTTAAGCAAGCATAAGTTGGGTTTCTAAATTTGAGACCCTGTTCTGTTTTGGAATTCAGTTCCTGTGTAGCCAAGTTTACATTCCGTGTATTAGTGATATCTTATGATGTTTCTTTTTCTGTGTGACTTATTTCAGTTAGAATCATCGTACCTGAATCCACTCATTATGCTGCTACGGGCCTGATGACATAGATTTCATTGCTGAGTGATACTGCATTGTACGTAAGTACCACAACTTCTTTATCCATTTTTCACTTTCTGCGATATTGAACTTGTACCGTAAACCAGGTTCTTGTAAAGAGAGCCGTCCCAACCTTTGGGGTGGCTGTGTCTTTTTGCTTTTAATTTCCCTAAGCTATAGGACCATAAGTGGAAGTGCCCTAGGCTCTGTTGCTTTGATTTTTAGATGTTTCAGGAAACACCATACACTTCTCCCGAGTGGCTGTTGGCAATTTACATCCCGCCCATCAGCATAACAAGGCTCCCAGTTCTCCATGGCCTGTCCTGCCTTTCTGGATTTTACACTTTTTTCAGATGGCCCTTTTGACCGGGGGGAAGTGAGACTTCATTGTAGTGCAGATTTCCTTTGCAAGCTTGCTTGGTTGGCCAAAAAGGGCGTATGCGTTTTTTCCTGAATATATTCAGGAAAAAACGCATACGCCCTTTTTGGCCAAGTGCATCATTGTGGACGTTCTGCCTCTTTTCCTATGCTTTAAATGCAATTCCAGTCTACCTCCTGAAATCGGTTTCCTGCAATTCTGCCCCGCTTTCAAGTCCTCTTGGCAGCCTTACTTCAGTATATTTTTGGACGATAGCTGTCATTTATAACTCTGCAGGTTTGTGAATTACAGTGCCCCTGAGCTCCTTTCTTCAACTCGCTTTCTCGTGAGCTGGCCGCAACACCGCAGGATTGCTTCAGGCCCTAATCTGGTTCCGGCACGGCACGCTGAGCCTTTGGTTAATTCCTCTTCCTGGTGCGAAATGAGAGTTAAATTTGCCCATCCAGACACCTCCAGCTAGTCTCTCATTGGTTCTCCCTATTCCTGTTCATCTTCCGCAGAAATTGCAAACTGGGCCAAACAGGAGGTTAAAGGCACTGACTCTCCAAGTCGGGAGAGTGTTAGTAAAGCGTCTGGAATGTTGCACCCGAGTACCAGGGGATGAAAACTGACACATATTGGAACACGTCTCCCGATCACACGGTTGATCATACTCTGGGTTCCACATGCATGTTTTAGCTGAAGGAAGAATACCTTAAACCTGGAGAGTTGAGACCCGTGGAATGGGTACCATGCAATATGACTTCAAAGGGTCTTCATTTGCTCACCGAACCTCTCCAGTCCTATCACTGCTGCGTTTATGCCCCTGTACACACGCTTGATTCTCTTTCGGAGACATAGCAATCCATAGGTTTTAAGATACTTCCTAGTCAGGTTCACTCTTAGGAATTTAATATGGTGTGTTGAGTCCATTTCGTTGAGCAAGGAGTAGCTCTTGTCTATTCCATATTTGGCTTAAGGAACTTTATCTGTGCTCATTTCAATCTCTGGTTTTATGCAGCACCCCAACTCACCTTTCCCCTTAAGCAAGCATAAGTTGGGTTTCTAAATTTGAGACCCTGTTCTGTTTTGGAATTCAGTTCCTGTGTAGCCAAGTTTACATTCCGTGTATTAGTGATATCTTATGATGTTTCTTTTTCTGTGTGACTTATTTCAGTTAGAATCATCGTACCTGAATCCACTCATTATGCTGCTACGGGCCTGATGACATAGATTTCATTGCTGAGTGATACTGCATTGTACGTAAGTACCACAACTTCTTTATCCATTTTTCACTTTCTGCGATATTGAACTTGTACCGTAAACCAGGTTCTTGTAAAGAGAGCCGTCCCAACCTTTGGGGTGGCTGTGTGTTTTTGCTTTTAATTTCCCTAAGCTATAGGACCATAAGTGGAAGTGCCCTAGGCTCTGTTGCTTTGATTTTTAGATGTTTCAGGAAACACCATACACTTCTCCGGAGTGGCTGTTGGCAATTTACATCCCGCCCATCAGCATAACAAGGCTCCCAGTTCTCCATGGCCTGTCCTGCCTTTCTGGATTTTACACTTTTTTCAGATGGCCCTTTTGACCGGGGGGAAGTGAGACTTCATTGTAGTGCAGATTTCCTTTGCAAGCTTGCTTGGTTGGCCAAAAAGGGCGTATGCGTTTTTTCCTGAATATATTCAGGAAAAAACGCATACGCCCTTTTTGGCCAAGTGCATCATTGTGGACGTTCTGCCTCTTTTCCTATGCTTTAAATGCAATTCCAGTCTACCTCCTGAAATCGGTTTCCTGCAATTCTGCCCCGCTTTGAAGTCCGCTTGGCAGCCTTACTTCAGTATATTATTGGTCGATAGCTGTCATTTATAACTCTGCAGGTTTGTGAATTACAGTGCCCCTGAGGTCCTTTCTTCAACTCACTTTCTCATGAGCTGGCCGCAACACCGCAGGATTGCTTCAGGCCCTAATCTGGTTCCGGCACGGCACGCTGAGCCTTTGGTTAATTCCTCTTCCTGGTGCGAAATGAGAGTTAAATTGGCCCGTCCAGACACCTCCAGCTAGTCTGTCATTGGTTCTCCCTATTCCTGTTCATCTTCCGCAGAAATTGCAAACTGGGCCAAACAGGAGGTTAAAGGCACTGACTCTCCAAGTCGGGAGAGTGTTAGTAAAGCGTCTGGAATGTTGCACCCGAGTACCAGGGGACGAAAACTGACACATATTGGAACACGTCTCCCGATCACACGGTTGATCATACTCTGGGTTCCACATGCATGTTTTAGCTGAAGGAAGAATCCCTTAAACCTGGAGAGTTGAGACCCGTGGAATGGGTACCATGCAATATGACTTCAAAGGGTCTTCATTTGCTCACCGAACCTCTCCAGTCCTATCACTGCTGCGTTTATGCCCCTGTACACACGCTTGATTCTCTTTCGGAGACATAGCAATCCATAGGTTTTAAGATACTTCCTAGTCAGGTACACTCTTAGGCATTTAATATGGTGTGTTGAGTCCATTTCGTTGAGCAAGGAGTAGCTCTTGTCTATTCCATATTTGGCTTAAGGAACTTTATCTGTGCTCATTTCAATCTCTGCTTTTATGCAGCACCCCAACTCACCTTTCCCCTTAAGCAAGCATAAGTTGGTTTTCTAAATTTGAGACCCTGTTCTGTTTTGGAATTCAGTTCCTGTGTAGCCAAGTTTACATTCCGTGTATTAGTGATATCTTATGATGTTTCTTTTTCTGTGTGACTTATTTCAGTTAGAATCATCGTACCTGAATCCACTCATTATGCTGCTACGGGCCTGATGACATAGATTTCATTGCTGAGTGATACTGCATTGTACGTAAGTACCACAACTTCTTTATCCATTTTTCACTTTGTGCGATATTGAACTTGAACCGTAAATCAGGTTCTTGTAAAGAGAGCCGTCCCAACCTTTGGGGTGGCTGTGTCTTTTTGATTTTAATTTCCCTAAGCTATAGGACCATAAGTGGAAGTGCCCTAGGCTCTGTTGCTTTGATTTTTAGATGTTTCAGGAAACACCATACACTTCTCCCGAGTGGCTGTTGGCAATTTACATCCCGCCCATCAGCATAACAAGGCTCCCAGTTCTCCATGGCCTGTCCTGCCTTTCTGGATTTTACACTTTTTTCAGATGGCCCTTTTGACCGGGGGGAAGTGAGACTTCATTGTAGTGCAGATTTCCTTTGCAAGCTTGCTTGGTTGGCCAAAAAGGGCGTATGCGTTTTTTCCTGAATATATTCAGGAAAAAACGCATACGCCCTTTTTGGCCAAGTGCATCATTGTGGACGTTCTGCCTCTTTTCCTATGCTTTAAATGCAATTCCAGTCTACCTCCTGAAATCGGTTTCCTGCAATTCTGCCCCGCTTTCAAGTCCTCTTGGCAGCCTTACTTCAGTATATTATTGGTCGATAGCTGTCATTTATAACTCTGCAGGTTTGTGAATTACAGTGCCCCTGAGCTCCTTTCTTCAACTCGCTTTCTCGTGAGCTGGTCGCAACACCGCAGGATTGCTTCAGGCCCTAATCTGGTTCCGGCACGGCACGCTGAGCCTTTGGTTAATTCCTCTTCCTGGTGGGAAATGAGAGTTAAATTGGCCCGTCCAGACACCTCCAGCTAGTCTGTCATTGGTTCTCCCTATTCCTGTTCATCTTCCGCAGAAATTGCAAACTGGGCCAAACAGGAGGTTAAAGGCACTGACTCTCCAAGTCGGGAGAGTGTTAGTAAAGCGTCTGGAATGTTGCACCCGAGTACCAGGGGACGAAAACTGACACATATTGGAACACGTCTCCCGATCACACGGTTGATCATACTCTGGGTTCCACATGCATGTTTTAGCTGAAGGAAGAATCCCTTAAACCTGGAGAGTTGAGACCCGTGGAATGGGTACCATGCAATATGACTTCAAAGGGTCTTCATTTGCTCACCGAACCTCTCCAGTCCTATCACTGCTGCGTTTATGCCCCTGTACACACGCTTGATTCTCTTTCGGAGACATAGCAATCCATAGGTTTTAAGATACTTCCTAGTCAGGTACAC
Organism: Lagenorhynchus albirostris; assembly: GCF_949774975.1. NCBI lineage: Eukaryota > Metazoa > Chordata > Mammalia > Artiodactyla > Delphinidae > Lagenorhynchus > Lagenorhynchus albirostris. The sequence continues at coordinate 143,900 of NW_026783500.1, forward strand.
TCTTAGGCATTTAATATGGTGTGTTGAGTCCATTTCGTTGAGCAAGGAGTAGCTCTTGTCTATTCCATATTTGGCTTAAGGAACTTTATCTGTGCTCATTTCAATCTCTGGTTTTATGCAGCACCCCAACTCACCTTTCCCCTTAAGCAAGCATAAGTTGGTTTTCTAAATTTGAGACCCTGTTCTGTTTTGGAATTCAGTTCCTGTGTAGCCAAGTTTACATTCCGTGTATTAGTGATATCTTATGATGTTTCTTTTTCTGTGTGACTTATTTCAGTTAGAATCATCGTACCTGAATCCACTCATTATGCTGCTACGGGCCTGATGACATAGATTTCATTGCTGAGTGATACTGCATTGTACGTAAGTACCACAACTTCTTTATCCATTTTTCACTTTCTGCGATATTGAACTTGAACCATAAATCAGGTTCTTGTAAAGAGAGCCGTCCCAACCTTTGGGGTGGCTGTGTCTTTTTGATTTTAATTTCCCTAAGCTATAGGACCATAAGTGGAAGTGCCCTAGGCTCTGTTGCTTTGATTTTTAGATGTTTCAGGAAACACCATACACTTCTCCCGAGTGGCTGTTGGCAATTTACATCCCGCCCATCAGCATAACAAGGCTCCCAGTTCTCCATGGCCTGTCCTGCCTTTCTGGATTTTACACTTTTTTCAGATGGCCCTTTTGACCGGGGGGAAGTGAGACTTCATTGTAGTGCAGATTTCCTTTGCAAGCTTGCTTGGTTGGCCAAAAAGGGCGTATGCGTTTTTTCCTGAATATATTCAGGAAAAAACGCATACGCCCTTTTTGGCCAAGTGCATCATTGTGGACGTTCTGCCTCTTTTCCTATGCTTTAAATGCAATTCCAGTCTACCTCCTGAAATCGGTTTCCTGCAATTCTGCCCCGCTTTCAAGTCCTCTTGGCAGCCTTACTTCAGTATATTATTGGTCGATAGCTGTCATTTATAACTCTGCAGGTTTGTGAATTACAGTGCCCCTGAGCTCCTTTCTTCAACTCGCTTTCTCGTGAGCTGGCCGCAACACCGCAGGATTGCTTCAGGCCCTAATCTGGTTCCGGCACGGCACGCTGAGCCTTTGGTTAATTCCTCTTCCTGGTGCGAAATGAGAGTTAAATTGGCCCGTCCAGACACCTCCAGCTAGTCTGTCATTGGTTCTCCCTATTCCTGTTCATCTTCCGCAGAAATTGCAAACTGGGCCAAACAGGAGGTTAAAGGCACTGACTCTCCAAGTCGGGAGAGTGTTAGTAAAGCGTCTGGAATGTTGCACCCGAGTACCAGGGGACGAAAACTGACACATATTGGAACACGTCTCCCGATCACACGGTTGATCATACTCTGGGTTCCACATGCATGTTTTAGCTGAAGGAAGAATACCTTAAACCTGGAGAGTTGAGACCCGTGGAATGGGTACCATGCAATATGACTTCAAAGGGTCTTCATTTGCTCACCGAACCTCTCCAGTCCTATCACTGCTGCGTTTATGCCCCTGTACACACGCTTGATTCTCTTTCAGAGACATAGCAATCCATAGGTTTTAAGATACTTCCTAGTCAGGTACACTCTTAGGCATTTAATATGGTGTGTTGAGTCCATTTCGTTGAGTAAGGAGTAGCTCTTGTCTATTCCATATTTGGCTTAAGGAACTTTATCTGTGCTCATTTCAATCTCTGGTTTTATGCAGCACCCCAACTCACCTTTCCCCTTAAGCAAGCATAAGTTGGTTTTCTAAATTTGAGACCCTGTTCTGTTTTGTAATTCAGTTCCTGTGTAGCCAAGTTTACATTCCGTGTATTAGTGATATCTTATGATGTTTCTTTTTCTGTGTGACTTATTTCAGTTAGAATCATCGTACCTGAATCCACTCATTATGCTGCTACGGGCCTGATGACATAGATTTCATTGCTGAGTGATACTGCATTGTACGTAAGTACCACAACTTCTTTATCCATTTTTCACTTTCTGCGATATTGAACTTGTACCGTAAACCAGGTTCTTGTAAAGAGAGCCGTCCCAACCTTTGGGGTGGCTGTGTCTTTTTGCTTTTAATTTCCCTAAGCTATAGGACCATAAGTGGAAGTGCCCTAGGCTCTGTTGCTTTGTTTTTTAGATGTTTCAGGAAACACCATACACTTCTCCCGAGTGGCTGTTGGCAATTTACATCCCGCCCATCAGCATAACAAGGCTCCCAGTTCTCCATGGCCTGTCCTGCCTTTCTGGATTTTACACTTTTTTCAGATGGCCCTTTTGACCGGGGGGAAGTGAGACTTTATTGTAGTGCAGATTTCCTTTGCAAGCTTGCTTGGTTGGCCAAAAAGGGCGTATGCGTTTTTTCCTGAATATATTCAGGAAAAAACGCATACGCCCTTTTTGGCCAAGTGCATCATTGTGGACGTTCTGCCTCTTTTCCTATGCTTTAAATGCAATTCCAGTCTACCTCCTGAAATCGGTTTCCTGCAATTCTGCCCCGCATTCAAGTCCTCTTGGCAGCCTTACTTCAGTATATTATTGGTCGATAACTGTCATTTATAACTCTGCAGGTTTGTGAATTACAGTGCCCCTGAGCTCCTTTCTTCAACTCGCTTTCTCGTGAGCTGGCCGCAACACCGCAGGATTGCTTCAGGCCCTAATCTGGTTCCGGCATGGCACGCTGAGCCTTTGGTTAATTCCTCTTCCTGGTGCGAAATGAGAGTTAAATTGGCCCGTCCAGACACCTCCAGCTAGTCTGTCATTGGTTCTCCCTATTCCTGTTCATCTTCCACAGAAATTGCAAACTGGGCCAAACAGGAGGTTAAAGGCACTGACTCTCCAAGTCGGGAGAGTGTTAGTAAAGCGTCTGGAATGTTGCACCCGAGTACCAGGGGACGAAAACTGACACATATTGGAACACGTCTCCCGATCACACGGTTGATCATACTCTGGGTTCCACATGCATGTTTTAGCTGAAGGAAGAATCCCTTAAACCTGGAGAGTTGAGACCCGTGGAATGGGTACCATGCAATATGACTTCAAAGGGTCTTCATTTGCTCACCGAACCTCTCCAGTCCTATCACTGCTGCCTTTATGCCCCTGTACACACGCTTGATTCTCTTTCGGAGACATAGCAATCCATAGGTTTTAAGATACTTCCTAGTCAGGTACACTCTTAGGCATTTAATATGGTGTGTTGAGTCCATTTCGTTGAGCAAGGAGTAGCTCTTGTCTATTCCATATTTGGCTTAAGGAACTTTATCTGTGCTCATTTCAATCTCTGGTTTTATGCAGCACCCCAACTCACCTTTCCCCTTAAGCAAGCATAAGTTGGGTTTCTAAATTTGAGACCCTGTTCTGTTTTGGAATTCAGTTCCTGTGTAGCCAAGTTTACATTCCGTGTATTAGTGATATCTTATGATGTTTCTTTTTCTGTGTGACTTATTTCAGTTAGAATCATCGTACCTGAATCCACTCATTATGCTGCTACGGGCCTGATGACATAGATTTCATTGCTGAGTGATACTGCATTGTACGTAAGTACCACAACTTCTTTATCCATTTTTCACTTTCTGCGATATTGAACTTGTACCGTAAACCAGGTTCTTGTAAAGAGAGCCGTCCCAACCTTTGGGGTGGCTGTGTCTTTTTGCTTTTAATTTCCCTAAGCTATAGGACCATAAGTGGAAGTGCCCTAGGCTCTGTTGCTTTGTTTTTTAGATGTTTCAGGAAACACCATACACTTCTCCCGAGTGGCTGTTGGCAATTTACATCCCGCCCATCAGCATAACAAGGCTCCCAGTTCTCCATGGCCTGTCCTGCCTTTCTGGATTTTACACTTTTTTCAGATGGCCCTTTTGACCGGGGGGAAGTGAGACTTTATTGTAGTGCAGATTTCCTTTGCAAGCTTGCTTGGTTGGCCAAAAAGGGCGTATGCGTTTTTTCCTGAATATATTCAGGAAAAAACGCATACGCCCTTTTTGGCCAAGTGCATCATTGTGGACGTTCTGCCTCTTTTCCTATGCTTTAAATGCAATTCCAGTCTACCTCCTGAAATCGGTTTCCTGCAATTCTGCCCCGCATTCAAGTCCTCTTGGCAGCCTTACTTCAGTATATTATTGGTCGATAACTGTCATTTATAACTCTGCAGGTTTGTGAATTACAGTGCCCCTGAGCTCCTTTCTTCAACTCGCTTTCTCGTGAGCTGGCCGCAACACCGCAGGATTGCTTCAGGCCCTAATCTGGTTCCGGCACGGCACGCTGAGCCTTTGGTTAATTCCTCTTCCTGGTGCGAAATGAGAGTTAAATTGGCCCGTCCAGACACCTCCAGCTAGTCTGTCATTGGTTCTCCCTATTCCTGTTCATCTTCCGCAGAAATTGCAAACTGGGCCAAACAGGAGGTTAAAGGCACTGACTCTCCAAGTCGGGAGAGTGTTAGTAAAGCGTCTGGAATGTTGCACCCGAGTACCAGGGGACGAAAACTGACACATATTGGAACACGTCTCCCGATCACACGGTTGATCATACTCTGGGTTCCACATGCATGTTTTAGCTGAAGGAAGAATCCCTTAAACCTGGAGAGTTGAGACCCGTGGAATGGGTACCATGCAATATGACTTCAAAGGGTCTTCATTTGCTCACCGAACCTCTCCAGTCCTATCACTGCTGCGTTTATGCCCCTGTACACACGCTTGATTCTCTTTCGGAGACATAGCAATCCATAGGTTTTAAGATACTTCCTAGTCAGGTACACTCTTAGGCATTTAATATGGTGTGTTGAGTCCATTTCGTTGAGCAAGGAGTAGCTCTTGTCTATTCCATATTTGGCTTAAGGAACTTTATCTGTGCTCATTTCAATCTCTGGTTTTATGCAGCACCCCAACTCACCTTTCCCCTTAAGCAAGCATAAGTTGGGTTTCTAAATTTGAGACCCTGTTCTGTTTTGGAATTCAGTTCCTGTGTAGCCAAGTTTACATTCCGTGTATTAGTGATATCTTATGATGTTTCTTTTTCTGTGTGACTTATTTCAGTTAGAATCATCGTACCTGAATCCACTCATTATGCTGCTACGGGCCTGATGACATAGATTTCATTGCTGAGTGATACTGCATTGTACGTAAGTACCACAACTTCTTTATCCATTTTTCACTTTCTGCGATATTGAACTTGTACCGTAAACCAGGTTCTTGTAAAGAGAGCCGTCCCAACCTTTGGGGTGGCTGTGTCTTTTTGCTTTTAATTTCCCTAAGCTATAGGACCATAAGTGGAAGTGCCCTAGGCTCTGTTGCTTTGATTTTTAGATGTTTCAGGAAACACCATACACTTCTCCCGAGTGGCTGTTGGCAATTTACATCCCGCCCATCAGCATAACAAGGCTCCCAGTTCTCCATGGCCTGTCCTGCCTTTCTGGATTTTACACTTTTTTCAGATGGCCCTTTTGACCGGGGGGAAGTGAGACTTCATTGTAGTGCAGATTTCCTTTGCAAGCTTGCTTGGTTGGCCAAAAAGGGCGTATGCGTTTTTTCCTGAATATATTCAGGAAAAAACGCATACGCCCTTTTTGGCCAAGTGCATCATTGTGGACGTTCTGCCTCTTTTCCTATGCTTTAAATGCAATTCCAGTCTACCTCCTGAAATCGGTTTCCTGCAATTCTGCCCCGCTTTCAAGTCCTCTTGGCAGCCTTACTTCAGTATATTTTTGAACAATAGCTGTCATTTATATCTCTGCAGGTTTGTGAATTACAGTGCCCCTGAGCTCCTTTCTTCAACTCGCTTTCTCGTGAGCTGGCCGCAACACCGCAGGATTGCTTCAGGCCCTAATCTGGTTCCGGCACGGCACGCTGAGCCTTTGGTTAATTCCTCTTCCTGGTGGGAAATGAGAGTTAAATTGGCCCGTCCAGACACCTCCAGCTAGTCTGTCATTGGTTCTCCCTATTCCTGTTCATCTTCCGCAGAAATTGCAAACTGGGCCAAACAGGAGGTTAAAGGCACTGACTCTCCAAGTCGGGAGAGTGTTAGTAAAGCGTCTGGAATGTTGCACCCGAGTACCAGGGGACGAAAACTGACACATATTGGAACACGTCTCCCGATCACACGGTTGATCATACTCTGGGTTCCACATGCATGTTTTAGCTGAAGGAAGAATCCCTTAAACCTGGAGAGTTGAGACCCGTGGAATGGGTACCATGCAATATGACTTCAAAGGGTCTTCATTTGCTCACCGAACCTCTCCAGTCCTATCACTGCTGCCTTTATGCCCCTGTACACACGCTTGATTCTCTTTCGGAGACATAGCAATCCATAGGTTTTAAGATACTTCCTAGTCAGGTACACTCTTAGGCATTTAATATGGTGTGTTGAGTCCATTTCGTTGAGCAAGGAGTAGCTCTTGTCTATTCCATATTTGGCTTAAGGAACTTTATCTGTGCTCATTTCAATCTCTGGTTTTATGCAGCACCCCAACTCACCTTTCCCCTTAAGCAAGCATAAGTTGGGTTTCTAAATTTGAGACCCTGTTCTGTTTTGTAATTCAGTTCCTGTGTAGCCAAGTTTACATTCCGTGTATTAGTGATATCTTATGATGTTTCTTTTTCTGTGTGACTTATTTCAGTTAGAATCATCGTACCTGAATCCACTCATTATGCTGCTACGGGCCTGATGACATAGATTTCATTGCTGAGTGATACTGCATTGTACGTAAGTACCACAACTTCTTTATCCATTTTTCACTTTCTGCGATATTGAACTTGTACCGTAAACCAGGTTCTTGTAAAGAGAGCCGTCCCAACCTTTGGGGTGGCTGTGTCTTTTTGCTTTTAATTTCCCTAAGCTATAGGACCATAAGTGGAAGTGCCCTAGGCTCTGTTGCTTTGATTTTTAGATGTTTCAGGAAACACCATACACTTCTCCCGAGTGGCTGTTGGCAATTTACATCCCGCCCATCAGCATAACAAGGCTCCCAGTTCTCCATGGCCTGTCCTGCCTTTCTGGATTTTACACTTTTTTCAGATGGCCCTTTTGACCGGGGGGCGGGAAGTGAGACTTCATTGTAGTGCAGATTTCCTTTGCAAGCTTGCTTGGTTGGCCAAAAAGGGCGTATGCGTTTTTTCCTGAATATATTCAGGAAAAAACGCATACGCCCTTTTTGGCCAAGTGCATCATTGTGGACGTTCTGCCTCTTTTCCTATGCTTTAAATGCAATTCCAGTCTACCTCCTGAAATCGGTTTCCTGCAATTCTGCCCCGCTTTCAAGTCCTCTTGGCAGCCTTACTTCAGTATATTTTTGAACAATAGCTGTCATTTATAACTCTGCAGGTTTGTGAATTACAGTGCCCCTGAGCTCCTTTCTTCAACTCGCTTTCTCGTGAGCTGGCCGCAACACCGCAGGATTGCTTCAGGCCCTAATCTGGTTCCGGCACGGCACGCTGAGCCTTTGGTTAATTCCTCTTCCTGATGGGAAATGAGAGTTAAATTTGCCCGTCCAGACACCTCCAGCTAGTCTGTCATTGGTTCTCCCTATTCCTGTTCATCTTCCGCAGAAATTGCAAACTGGGCCAAACAGGAGGTTAAAGGCACTGACTCTCCAAGTCGGGAGAGTGTTAGTAAAGCGTCTGAAATGTTGCACCCGAGTACCAGGGGACGAAAACTGACACATATTGGAACACGTCTCCCGATCACACGGTTGATCATACTCTGGGTTCCACATGCATGTTTTAGCTGAAGGAAGAATCCCTTAAACCTGGAGAGTTGAGACCCGTGGAATGGGTACCATGCAATATGACTTCAAAGGGTCTTCATTTGCTCACCGAACCTCTCCAGTCCTATCACTGCTGCGTTTATGCCCCTGTACACACGCTTGATTCTCTTTCGGAGACATAGCAATCCATAGGTTTTAAGATACTTCCTAGTCAGGTACACTCTTAGGCATTTAATATGGTGTGTTGAGTCCATTTCGTTGAGCAAGGAGTAGCTCTTGTCTATTCCATATTTGGCTTAAGGAACTTTATCTGTGCTCATTTCAATCTCTGGTTTTATGCAGCACCCCAACTCACCTTTCCCCTTAAGCAAGCATAAGTTGGGTTTCTAAATTTGAGACCCTGTTCTGTTTTGGAATTCAGTTCCTGTGTAGCCAAGTTTACATTCCGTGTATTAGTGATATCTTATGATGTTTCTTTTTCTGTGTGACTTATTTCAGTTAGAATCATCGTACCTGAATCCACTCATTATGCTGCTATGGGCCTGATGACATAGATTTCATTGCTGAGTGATACTGCATTGTACGTAAGTACCACAACTTCTTTATCCATTTTTCACTTTCTGCGATATTGAACTTGTACCGTAAACCAGGTTCTTGTAAAGAGAGCCGTCCCAACCTTTGGGGTGGCTGTGTCTTTTTGCTTTTAATTTCCCTAAGCTATAGGACCATAAGTGGAAGTGCCCTAGGCTCTGTTGCTTTGATTTTTAGATGTTTCAGGAAACACCATACACTTCTCCCGAGTGGCTGTTGGCAATTTACATCCCGCCCATCAGCATAACAAGGCTCCCAGTTCTCCATGGCCTGTCCTGCCTTTCTGGATTTTACACTTTTTTCAGATGGCCCTTTTGACCGGGGGGAAGTGAGACTTCATTGTAGTGCAGATTTCCTTTGCAAGCTTGCTTGGTTGGCCAAAAAGGGCGTATGCGTTTTTTCCTGAATATATTCAGGAAAAAACGCATACGCCCTTTTTGGCCAAGTGCATCATTGTGGACGTTCTGCCTCTTTTCCTATGCTTTAAATGCAATTCCAGTCTACCTCCTGAAATCGGTTTCCTGCAATTCTGCCCCGCTTTCAAGTCCTCTTGGCAGCCTTACTTCAGTATATTATTGGTCGATAGCTGTCATTTATAACTCTGCAGGTTTGTGAATTACAGTGCCCCTGAGGTCCTTTCTTCAACTCACTTTCTCATGAGCTGGCCGCAACACCGCAGGATTGCTTCAGGCCCTAATCTGGTTCCGGCACGGCACGCTGAGCCTTTGGTTAATTCCTCTTCCTGGTGCGAAATGAGAGTTAAATTTGCCCGTCCAGACACCTCCAGCTAGTCTCTCATTGGTTCTCCCTATTCCTGTTCATCTTCCGCAGAAATTGCAAACTGGGCCAAACAGGAGGTTAAAGGCACTGACTCTCCAAGTCGGGAGAGTGTTAGTAAGGCGTCTGGAATGTTGCACCCGAGTACCAGGGGACGAAAACTGACACATATTGGAACACGTCTCCCGATCACACGGTTGATCATACTCTGGGTTCCACATGCATGTTTTAGCTGAAGGAAGAATACCTTAAACCTGGAGAGTTGAGACCCGTGGAATGGGTACCATGCAATATGACTTCAAAGGGTCTTCATTTGCTCACCGAACCTCTCCAGTCCTATCACTGCTGCCTTTATGCCCCTGTACACACGCTTGATTCTCTTTCGGAGACATAGCAATCCATAGGTTTTAAGATACTTCCTAGTCAGGTACACTCTTAGGCATTTAATATGGTGTGTTGAGTCCATTTCGTTGAGCAAGGAGTAGCTCTTGTCTATTCCATATTTGGCTTAAGGAACTTTATCTGTGCTCATTTCAATCTCTGGTTTTATGCAGCACCCCAACTCACCTTTCCCCTTAAGCAAGCATAAGTTGGTTTTCTAAATTTGAGACCCTGTTCTGTTTTGGAATTCAGTTCCTGTGTAGCCAAGTTTACATTCCGTGTATTAGTGATATCTTATGATGTTTCTTTTTCTGTGTGACTTATTTCAGTTAGAATCATCGTACCTGAATCCACTCATTATGCTGCTACGGGCCTGATGACATAGATTTCATTGCTGAGTGATACTGCATTGTACGTAAGTACCACAACTTCTTTATCCATTTTTCACTTTCTGCGATATTGAACTTGTACCGTAAACCAGGTTCTTGTAAAGAGAGCCGTCCCAACCTTTGGGGTGGCTGTGTCTTTTTGCTTTTAATTTCCCTAAGCTATAGGACCATAAGTGGAAGTGCCCTAGGCTCTGTTGCTTTGATTTTTAGATGTTTCAGGAAACACCATACACTTCTCCCGAGTGGCTGTTGGCAATTTACATCCCGCCCATCAGCATAACAAGGCTCCCAGTTCTCCATGGCCTGTCCTGCCTTTCTGGATTTTACACTTTTTTCAGATGGCCCTTTTGACCGGGGGGAAGTGAGACTTCATTGTAGTGCAGATTTCCTTTGCAAGCTTGCTTGGTTGGCCAAAAAGGGCGTATGCGTTTTTTCCTGAATATATTCAGGAAAAAACGCATACGCCCTTTTTGGCCAAGTGCATCATTGTGGACGTTCTGCCTCTTTTCCTATGCTTTAAATGCAATTCCAGTCTACCTCCTGAAATCGGTTTCCTGCAATTCTGCCCCGCTTTCAAGTCCTCTTGGCAGCCTTACTTCAGTATATTTTTGGACGATAGCTGTCATTTATAACTCTGCAGGTTTGTGAATTACAGTGCCCCTGAGCTCCTTTCTTCAACTCGCTTTCTCGTGAGCTGGCCGCAACACCGCAGGATTGCTTCAGGCCCTAATCTGGTTCCGGCACGGCACGCTGAGCCTTTGGTTAATTCCTCTTCCTGGTGGGAAATGAGAGTTAAATTTGCCCGTCCAGACACCTCCAGCTAGTCTCTCATTGGTTCTCCCTATTCCTGTTCATCTTCCGCAGAAATTGCAAACTGGGCCAAACAGGAGGTTAAAGGCACTGACTCTCCAAGTCGGGAGAGTGTTAGTAAAGCGTCTGGAATGTTGCACCCGAGTACCAGGGGACGAAAACTGACACATATTGGAACACGTCTCCCGATCACACGGTTGATCATACTCTGGGTTCCACATGCATGTTTTAGCTGAAGGAAGAATCCCTTAAACCTGGAGAGTTGAGACCCGTGGAATGGGTACCATGCAATATGACTTCAAAGGGTCTTCATTTGCTCACCGAACCTCTCCAGTCCTATCACTGCTGCGTTTATGCCCCTGTACACACGCTTGATTCTCTTTCGGAGACATAGCAATCCATAGGTTTTAAGATACTTCCTAGTCAGGTACACTCTTAGGCATTTAATATGGTGTGTTGAGTCCATTTCGTTGAGCAAGGAGTAGCTCTTGTCTATTCCATATTTGGCTTAAGGAACTTTATCTGTGCTCATTTCAATCTCTGGTTTTATGCAGCACCCCAACTCACCTTTCCCCTTAAGCAAGCATAAGTTGGTTTTCTAAATTTGAGACCCTGTTCTGTTTTGGAATTCAGTTCCTGTGTAGCCAAGTTTACATTCCGTGTATTAGTGATATCTTATGATGTTTCTTTTTCTGTGTGACTTATTTCAGTTAGAATCATCGTACCTGAATCCACTCATTATGCTGCTACGGGCCTGATGACATAGATTTCATTGCTGAGTGATACTGCATTGTACGTAAGTACCACAACTTCTTTATCCATTTTTCACTTTCTGCGATATTGAACTTGTACCGTAAACCAGGTTCTTGTAAAGAGAGCCGTCCCAACCTTTGGGGTGGCTGTGTCTTTTTGCTTTTAATTTCCCTAAGCTATAGGACCATAAGTGGAAGTGCCCTAGGCTCTGTTGCTTTGATTTTTAGATGTTTCAGGAAACACCATACACTTCTCCCGAGTGGCTGTTGGCAATTTACATCCCGCCCATCAGCATAACAAGGCTCCCAGTTCTCCATGGCCTGTCCTGCCTTTCTGGATTTTACACTTTTTTCAGATGGCCCTTTTGACCGGGGGGAAGTGAGACTTCATTGTAGTGCAGATTTCCTTTGCAAGCTTGCTTGGTTGGCCAAAAAGGGCGTATGCGTTTTTTCCTGAATATATTCAGGAAAAAACGCATACGCCCTTTTTGGCCAAGTGCATCATTGTGGACGTTCTGCCTCTTTTCCTATGCTTTAAATGCAATTCCAGTCTACCTCCTGAAATCGGTTTCCTGCAATTCTGCCCCGCTTTCAAGTCCTCTTGGCAGCCTTACTTCAGTATATTTTTGGACGATAGCTGTCATTTATAACTCTGCAGGTTTGTGAATTACAGTGCCCCTGAGCTCCTTTCTTCAACTCGCTTTCTCGTGAGCTGGCCGCAACACCGCAGGATTGCTTCAGGCCCTAATCTGGTTCCGGCACGGCACGCTGAGCCTTTGGTTAATTCCTCTTCCTGGTGGGAAATGAGAGTTAAATTTGCCCGTCCAGACACCTCCAGCTAGTCTCTCATTGGTTCTCCCTATTCCTGTTCATCTTCCGCAGAAATTGCAAACTGGGCCAAACAGGAGGTTAAAGGCACTGACTCTCCAAGTCGGGAGAGTGTTAGTAAAGCGTCTGGAATGTTGCACCCGAGTACCAGGGGACGAAAACTGACACATATTGGAACACGTCTCCCGATCACATGGTTGATCATACTCTGGGTTCCACATGCATGTTTTAGCTGAAGGAAGAATACCTTAAACCTGGAGAGTTGAGACCCGTGGAATGGGTACCATGCAATATGACTTCAAAGGGTCTTCATTTGCTCACCGAACCTCTCCAGTCCTATCACTGCTGCGTTTATGCCCCTGTACACACGCTTGATTCTCTTTCGGAGACATAGCAATCCATAGGTTTTAAGATACTTCCTAGTCAGGTACACTCTTAGGCATTTAATATGGTGTGTTGAGTCCATTTCGTTGAGCAAGGAGTAGCTCTTGTCTATTCCATATTTGGCTTAAGGAACTTTATCTGTGCTCATTTCAATCTCTGGTTTTATGCAGCACCCCAACTCACCTTTCCCCTTAAGCAAGCATAAGTTGGGTTTCTAAATTTGAGACCCTGTTCTGTTTTGTAATTCAGTTCCTGTGTAGCCAAGTTTACATTCCATGTATTAGTGATATCTTATGATGTTTCTTTTTCTGTGTGACTTATTTCAGTTAGAATCATCGTACCTGAATCCACTCATTATGCTGCTACGGGCCTGATGACATAGATTTCATTGCTGAGTGATACTGCATTGTACGTAAGTACCACAACTTCTTTATCCATTTTTCACTTTCTGCGATATTGAACTTGTACCGTAAACCAGGTTCTTGTAAAGAGAGCCGTCCCAACCTTTGGGGTGGCTGTGTCTTTTTGATTTTAATTTCCCTAAGCTATAGGACCATAAGTGGAAGTGCCCTAGGCTCTGTTGCTTTGATTTTTAGATGTTTCAGGAAACACCATACACTTCTCCCGAGTGGCTGTTGGCAATTTACATCCCGCCCATCAGCATAACAAGGCTCCCAGTTCTCCATGGCCTGTCCTGCCTTTCTGGATTTTACACTTTTTTCAGATGGCCCTTTTGACCGGGGGGAAGTGAGACTTCATTGTAGTGCAGATTTCCTTTGCAAGCTTGCTTGGTTGGCCAAAAAGGGCGTATGCGTTTTTTCCTGAATATATTCAGGAAAAAACGCATACGCCCTTTTTGGCCAAGTGCATCATTGTGGACGTTCTGCCTCTTTTCCTATGCTTTAAATGCAATTCCAGTCTACCTCCTGAAATCGGTTTCCTGCAATTCTGCCCCGCTTTCAAGTCCTCTTGGCAGCCTTACTTCAGTATATTTTTGGACGATAGCTGTCATTTATAACTCTGCAGGTTTGTGAATTACAGTGCCCCTGAGCTCCTTTCTTCAACTCGCTTTCTCGTGAGCTGGCCGCAACACCGCAGGATTGCTTCAGGCCCTAATCTGGTTCCGGCACGGCACGCTGAGCCTTTGGTTAATTCCTCTTCCTGGTGGGAAATGAGAGTTAAATTTGCCCGTCCAGACACCTCCAGCTAGTCTCTCATTGGTTCTCCCTATTCCTGTTCATCTTCCGCAGAAATTGCAAACTGGGCCAAACAGGAGGTTAAAGGCACTGACTCTCCAAGTCGGGAGAGTGTTAGTAAAGCGTCTGGAATGTTGCACCCGAGTACCAGGGGACGAAAACTGACACATATTGGAACACGTCTCCCGATCACACGGTTGATCATACTCTGGGTTCCACATGCATGTTTTAGCTGAAGGAAGAATCCCTTAAACCTGGAGAGTTGAGACCCGTGGAATGGGTACCATGCAATATGACTTCAAAGGGTCTTCATTTGCTCACCGAACCTCTCCAATCCTATCACTGCTGCGTTTATGCCCCTGTACACACGCATGATTCTCTTTCGGAGACATAGCAATCCATAGGTTTTAAGATACTTCCTAGTCAGGTACACTCTTAGGCATTTAATATGGGGTGTTGAGTCCATTTCGTTGAGCAAGGAGTAGCTCTTGTCTATTCCATATTTGGCTTAAGGAACTTTATCTGTGCTCATTTCAATCTCTGGTTTTATGCAGCACGCCAACTCACCTTTCCCCTTAAGCAAGCATAAGTTGGGTTTCTAAATTTGAGACCCTGTTCTGTTTTGGAATTCAGTTCCTGTGTAGCCAAGTTTACATTCCGTGTATTAGTGATATCTTATGATGTTTCTTTTTCTGTGTGACTTATTTCAGTTAGAATCATCATACCTGAATCCACTCATTATGCTGCTACGGGCCTGATGACATAGATTTCATTGCTGAGTGATATTGCATTGTACGTAAGTACCACAACTTCTTTATTCATTTTTCACTTTCTGCGATATTGAACTTGTACCATAAACCAGGTTCTTGTAAACAGAGCCGTCCCAACCTTTGGGGTGGCTGTGTCTTTTTGATTTTAATTTCCCTAAGCTATAGGACCATAAGTGGAAGTGCCCTAGGCTCTGTTGCTTTGAATTTTAGATGTTTCAGGAAACACCATACACTTCTCCCGAGTGGCTGTTGGCAATTTACATCCCGCCCATCAGCATAACAAGGCTCCCAGTTCTCCATGGCCTGTCCTGCCTTTCTGGATTTTACACTTTTTTCAGATGGCCCTTTTGACCGGGGGGAAGTGAGACTTCATTGTAGTGCAGATTTCCTTTGCAAGCTTGCTTGGTTGGCCAAAAAGGGCGTATGCGTTTTTTCCTGAATATATTCAGGAAAAAACGCATACGCCCTTTTTGGCCAAGTGCATCATTGTGGACGTTCTGCCTCTTTTCCTATGCTTTAAATGCAATTCCAGTCTACCTCCTGAAATCGGTTTCCTGCAATTCTGCCCCGCTTTCAAGTCCTCTTGGCAGCCTTACTTCAGTATATTTTTGAACGATAGCTGTCATTTATAACTCTGCAGGTTTGTGAATTACAGTGCCCCTGAGCTCCTTTCTTCAACTCGCTTTCTCGTGAGCTGGCCGCAACACCGCAGGATTGCTTCAGGCCCTAATCTGGTTCCGGCACGGCACGCTGAGCCTTTGGTTAATTCCTCTTCCTGGTGGGAAATGAGAGTTAAATTTGCCCGTCCAGACACCTCCAGCTAGTCTGTCATTGGTTCTCCCTATTCCTGTTCATCTTCCGCAGAAATTGCAAACTGGGCCAAACAGGAGGTTAAAGGCACTGACTCTCCAAGTCGGGAGAGTGTTAGGAAAGCGTCTGGAATGTTGCACCCGAGTACCAGGGGACGAAAACTGACACATATTGGAACACGTCTCCCGATCACACGGTTGATCATACTCTGGGTTCCACATGCATGTTTTAGCTGAAGGAAGAATCCCTTAAACCTGGAGAGTTGAGACCCGTGGAATGGGTACCATGCAATATGACTTCAAAGGGTCTTCATTTGCTCACCGAACCTCTCCAGTCCTATCACTGCTGCGTTTATGCCCCTGTACACACGCTTGATTCTCTTTCGGAGACATAGCAATCCATAGGTTTTAAGATACTTCCTAGTCAGGTACACTCTTAGGCATTTAATATGGGGTGTTGAGTCCATTTCGTTGAGCAAGGAGTAGCTCTTGTCTATTCCATATTTGGCTTAAGGAACTTTATCTGTGCTCATTTCAATCTCTGGTTTTATGCAGCACCCCAACTCACCTTTCCCCTTAAGCAAGCATAAGTTGGGTTTCTAAATTTGAGACCCTGTTCTGTTTTGGAATTCAGTTCCTGTGTAGCCAAGTTTACATTCCGTGTATTAGTGATATCTTATGATGTTTCTTTTTCTGTGTGACTTATTTCAGTTAGAATCATCGTACCTGAATCCACTCATTATGCTGCTACGGGCCTGATGACATAGATTTCATTGCTGAGTGATACTGCATTGTACGTAAGTACCACAACTTCTTTATCCATTTTTCACTTTCTGCGATATTGAACTTGTACCGTAAACCAGGTTCTTGTAAAGAGAGCCGTCCCAACCTTTGGGGTGGCTGTGTCTTTTTGCTTTTAATTTCCCTAAGCTATAGGACCATAAGTGGAAGTGCCCTAGGCTCTGTTGCTTTGATTTTTAGATGTTTCAGGAAACACCATACACTTCTCCCGAGTGGCTGTTGGCAATTTACATCCCGCCCATCAGCATAACAAGGCTCCCAGTTCTCCATGGCCTGTCCTGCCTTTCTGGATTTTACACTTTTTTCAGATGGCCCTTTTGACCGGGGGGAAGTGAGACTTCATTGTAGTGCAGATTTCCTTTGCAAGCTTGCTTGGTTGGCCAAAAAGGGCGTATGCGTTTTTTCCTGAATATATTCAGGAAAAAACGCATACGCCCTTTTTGGCCAAGTGCATCATTGTGGACGTTCTGCCTCTTTTCCTATGCTTTAAATGCAATTCCAGTCTACCTCCTGAAATCGGTTTCCTGCAATTCTGCCCCGCTTTCAAGTCCTCTTGGCAGCCTTACTTCAGTATATTATTGGTCGATAGCTGTCATTTATAACTCTGCAGGTTTGTGAATTACAGTGCCCCTGAGGTCCTTTCTTCAACTCACTTTCTCATGAGCTGGCCGCAACACCGCAGGATTGCTTCAGGCCCTAATCTGGTTCCGGCACGGCACGCTGAGCCTTTGGTTAATTCCTCTTCCTGGTGCGAAATGAGAGTTAAATTTGCCCGTCCAGACACCTCCAGCTAGTCTCTCATTGGTTCTCCCTATTCCTGTTCATCTTCCGCAGAAATTGCAAACTGGGCCAAACAGGAGGTTAAAGGCACTGACTCTCCAAGTCGGGAGAGTGTTAGTAAGGCGTCTGGAATGTTGCACCCGAGTACCAGGGGACGAAAACTGACACATATTGGAACACGTCTCCCGATCACACGGTTGATCATACTCTGGGTTCCACATGCATGTTTTAGCTGAAGGAAGAATACCTTAAACCTGGAGAGTTGAGACCCGTGGAATGGGTACCATGCAATATGACTTCAAAGGGTCTTCATTTGCTCACCGAACCTCTCCAGTCCTATCACTGCTGCGTTTATGCCCCTGTACACACGCTTGATTCTCTTTCGGAGACATAGCAATCCATAGGTTTTAAGATACTTCCTAGTCAGGTACACTCTTAGGCATTTAATATGGTGTGTTGAGTCCATTTCGTTGAGCAAGGAGTAGCTCTTGTCTATTCCATATTTGGCTTAAGGAACTTTATCTGTGCTCATTTCAATCTCTGGTTTTATGCAGCACCCCAACTCACCTTTCCCCTTAAGCAAGCATAAGTTGGTTTTCTAAATTTGAGACCCTGTTCTGTTTTGGAATTCAGTTCCTGTGTAGCCAAGTTTACATTCCGTGTATTAGTGATATCTTATGATGTTTCTTTTTCTGTGTGACTTATTTCAGTTAGAATCATCGTACCTGAATCCACTCATTATGCTGCTACGGGCCTGATGACATAGATTTCATTGCTGAGTGATACTGCATTGTACGTAAGTACCACAACTTCTTTATCCATTTTTCACTTTCTGCGATATTGAACTTGTACCGTAAACCAGGTTCTTGTAAAGAGAGCCGTCCCAACCTTTGGGGTGGCTGTGTCTTTTTGCTTTTAATTTCCCTAAGCTATAGGACCATAAGTGGAAGTGCCCTAGGCTCTGTTGCTTTGATTTTTAGATGTTTCAGGAAACACCATACACTTCTCCCGAGTGGCTGTTGGCAATTTACATCCCGCCCATCAGCATAACAAGGCTCCCAGTTCTCCATGGCCTGTCCTGCCTTTCTGGATTTTACACTTTTTTCAGATGGCCCTTTTGACCGGGGGGAAGTGAGACTTCATTGTAGTGCAGATTTCCTTTGCAAGCTTGCTTGGTTGGCCAAAAAGGGCGTATGCGTTTTTTCCTGAATATATTCAGGAAAAAACGCATACGCCCTTTTTGGCCAAGTGCATCATTGTGGACGTTCTGCCTCTTTTCCTATGCTTTAAATGCAATTCCAGTCTACCTCCTGAAATCGGTTTCCTGCAATTCTGCCCCGCTTTCAAGTCCTCTTGGCAGCCTTACTTCAGTATATTTTTGGACGATAGCTGTCATTTATAACTCTGCAGGTTTGTGAATTACAGTGCCCCTGAGCTCCTTTCTTCAACTCGCTTTCTCGTGAGCTGGCCGCAACACCGCAGGATTGCTTCAGGCCCTAATCTGGTTCCGGCACGGCACGCTGAGCCTTTGGTTAATTCCTCTTCCTGGTGGGAAATGAGAGTTAAATTTGCCCGTCCAGACACCTCCAGCTAGTCTCTCATTGGTTCTCCCTATTCCTGTTCATCTTCCGCAGAAATTGCAAACTGGGCCAAACAGGAGGTTAAAGGCACTGACTCTCCAAGTCGGGAGAGTGTTAGTAAAGCGTCTGGAATGTTGCACCCGAGTACCAGGGGACGAAAACTGACACATATTGGAACACGTCTCCCGATCACACGGTTGATCATACTCTGGGTTCCACATGCATGTTTTAGCTGAAGGAAGAATACCTTAAACCTGGAGAGTTGAGACCCGTGGAATGGGTACCATGCAATATGACTTCAAAGGGTCTTCATTTGCTCACCGAACCTCTCCAGTCCTATCACTGCTGCGTTTATGCCCCTGTACACACGCTTGATTCTCTTTCGGAGACATAGCAATCCATAGGTTTTAAGATACTTCCTAGTCAGGTACACTCTTAGGCATTTAATATGGTGTGTTGAGTCCATTTCGTTGAGCAAGGAGTAGCTCTTGTCTATTCCATATTTGGCTTAAGGAACTTTATCTGTGCTCATTTCAATCTCTGGTTTTATGCAGCACGCCAACTCACCTTTCCCCTTAAGCAAGCATAAGTTGGTTTTCTAAATTTGAGACCCTGTTCTGTTTTGGAATTCAGTTCCTGTGTAGCCAAG
This sequence comes from Lagenorhynchus albirostris, assembly GCF_949774975.1. Classification (NCBI taxonomy): domain Eukaryota; kingdom Metazoa; phylum Chordata; class Mammalia; order Artiodactyla; family Delphinidae; genus Lagenorhynchus; species Lagenorhynchus albirostris. The sequence goes on from NW_026783500.1 coordinate 163,080, forward strand.
TTTACATTCCGTGTATTAGTGATATCTTATGATGTTTCTTTTTCTGTGTGACTTATTTCAGTTAGAATCATCGTACCTGAATCCACTCATTATGCTGCTACGGGCCTGATGACATAGATTTCATTGCTGAGTGATACTGCATTGTACGTAAGTACCACAACTTCTTTATCCATTTTTCACTTTCTGCGATATTGAACTTGTACCGTAAACCAGGTTCTTGTAAAGAGAGCCGTCCCAACCTTTGGGGTGGCTGTGTGTTTTTGCTTTTAATTTCCCTAAGCTATAGGACCATAAGTGGAAGTGCCCTAGGCTCTGTTGCTTTGATTTTTAGATGTTTCAGGAAACACCATACACTTCTCCCGAGTGGCTGTTGGCAATTTACATCCCGCCCATCAGCATAACAAGGCTCCCAGTTCTCCATGGCCTGTCCTGCCTTTCTGGATTTTACACTTTTTTCAGATGGCCCTTTTGACCGGGGGGAAGTGAGACTTCATTGTAGTGCAGATTTCCTTTGCAAGCTTGCTTGGTTGGCCAAAAAGGGCGTATGCGTTTTTTCCTGAATATATTCAGGAAAAAACGCATACGCCCTTTTTGGCCAAGTGCATCATTGTGGACGTTCTGCCTCTTTTCCTATGCTTTAAATGCAATTCCAGTCTACCTCCTGAAATCGGTTTCCTGCAATTCTGCCCCGCTTTCAAGTCCTCTTGGCAGCCTTACTTCAGTATATTTTTGGACGATAGCTGTCATTTATAACTCTGCAGGTTTGTGAATTACAGTGCCCCTGAGCTCCTTTCTTCAACTCGCTTTCTCGTGAGCTGGCCGCAACACCGCAGGATTGCTTCAGGCCCTAATCTGGTTCCGGCACGGCACGCTGAGCCTTTGGTTAATTCCTCTTCCTGGTGGGAAATGAGAGTTAAATTTGCCCGTCCAGACACCTCCAGCTAGTCTCTCATTGGTTCTCCCTATTCCTGTTCATCTTCCGCAGAAATTGCAAACTGGGCCAAACAGGAGGTTAAAGGCACTGACTCTCCAAGTCGGGAGAGTGTTAGTAAAGCGTCTGGAATGTTGCACCCGAGTACCAGGGGACGAAAACTGACACATATTGGAACACGTCTCCCGATCACATGGTTGATCATACTCTGGGTTCCACATGCATGTTTTAGCTGAAGGAAGAATACCTTAAACCTGGAGAGTTGAGACCCGTGGAATGGGTACCATGCAATATGACTTCAAAGGGTCTTCATTTGCTCACCGAACCTCTCCAGTCCTATCACTGCTGCGTTTATGCCCCTGTACACACGCTTGATTCTCTTTCGGAGACATAGCAATCCATAGGTTTTAAGATACTTCCTAGTCAGGTACACTCTTAGGCATTTAATATGGTGTGTTGAGTCCATTTCGTTGAGCAAGGAGTAGCTCTTGTCTATTCCATATTTGGCTTAAGGAACTTTATCTGTGCTCATTTCAATCTCTGGTTTTATGCAGCACCCCAACTCACCTTTCCCCTTAAGCAAGCATAAGTTGGGTTTCTAAATTTGAGACCCTGTTCTGTTTTGTAATTCAGTTCCTGTGTAGCCAAGTTTACATTCCATGTATTAGTGATATCTTATGATGTTTCTTTTTCTGTGTGACTTATTTCAGTTAGAATCATCGTACCTGAATCCACTCATTATGCTGCTACGGGCCTGATGACATAGATTTCATTGCTGAGTGATACTGCATTGTACGTAAGTACCACAACTTCTTTATCCATTTTTCACTTTCTGCGATATTGAACTTGTACCGTAAACCAGGTTCTTGTAAAGAGAGCCGTCCCAACCTTTGGGGTGGCTGTGTCTTTTTGATTTTAATTTCCCTAAGCTATAGGACCATAAGTGGAAGTGCCCTAGGCTCTGTTGCTTTGATTTTTAGATGTTTCAGGAAACACCATACACTTCTCCCGAGTGGCTGTTGGCAATTTACATCCCGCCCATCAGCATAACAAGGCTCCCAGTTCTCCATGGCCTGTCCTGCCTTTCTGGATTTTACACTTTTTTCAGATGGCCCTTTTGACCGGGGGGAAGTGAGACTTCATTGTAGTGCAGATTTCCTTTGCAAGCTTGCTTGGTTGGCCAAAAAGGGCGTATGCGTTTTTTCCTGAATATATTCAGGAAAAAACGCATACGCCCTTTTTGGCCAAGTGCATCATTGTGGACGTTCTGCCTCTTTTCCTATGCTTTAAATGCAATTCCAGTCTACCTCCTGAAATCGGTTTCCTGCAATTCTGCCCCGCTTTCAAGTCCTCTTGGCAGCCTTACTTCAGTATATTTTTGGACGATAGCTGTCATTTATAACTCTGCAGGTTTGTGAATTACAGTGCCCCTGAGCTCCTTTCTTCAACTCGCTTTCTCGTGAGCTGGCCGCAACACCGCAGGATTGCTTCAGGCCCTAATCTGGTTCCGGCACGGCACGCTGAGCCTTTGGTTAATTCCTCTTCCTGGTGGGAAATGAGAGTTAAATTTGCCCGTCCAGACACCTCCAGCTAGTCTCTCATTGGTTCTCCCTATTCCTGTTCATCTTCCGCAGAAATTGCAAACTGGGCCAAACAGGAGGTTAAAGGCACTGACTCTCCAAGTCGGGAGAGTGTTAGTAAAGCGTCTGGAATGTTGCACCCGAGTACCAGGGGACGAAAACTGACACATATTGGAACACGTCTCCCGATCACACGGTTGATCATACTCTGGGTTCCACATGCATGTTTTAGCTGAAGGAAGAATCCCTTAAACCTGGAGAGTTGAGACCCGTGGAATGGGTACCATGCAATATGACTTCAAAGGGTCTTCATTTGCTCACCGAACCTCTCCAATCCTATCACTGCTGCGTTTATGCCCCTGTACACACGCATGATTCTCTTTCGGAGACATAGCAATCCATAGGTTTTAAGATACTTCCTAGTCAGGTACACTCTTAGGCATTTAATATGGGGTGTTGAGTCCATTTCGTTGAGCAAGGAGTAGCTCTTGTCTATTCCATATTTGGCTTAAGGAACTTTATCTGTGCTCATTTCAATCTCTGGTTTTATGCAGCACGCCAACTCACCTTTCCCCTTAAGCAAGCATAAGTTGGGTTTCTAAATTTGAGACCCTGTTCTGTTTTGGAATTCAGTTCCTGTGTAGCCAAGTTTACATTCCGTGTATTAGTGATATCTTATGATGTTTCTTTTTCTGTGTGACTTATTTCAGTTAGAATCATCATACCTGAATCCACTCATTATGCTGCTACGGGCCTGATGACATAGATTTCATTGCTGAGTGATATTGCATTGTACGTAAGTACCACAACTTCTTTATTCATTTTTCACTTTCTGCGATATTGAACTTGTACCATAAACCAGGTTCTTGTAAACAGAGCCGTCCCAACCTTTGGGGTGGCTGTGTCTTTTTGATTTTAATTTCCCTAAGCTATAGGACCATAAGTGGAAGTGCCCTAGGCTCTGTTGCTTTGAATTTTAGATGTTTCAGGAAACACCATACACTTCTCCCTAGTGGCTGTTGGCAATTTACATCCCGCCCATCAGCATAACAAGGCTCCAAGTTCTCCATGGCCTGTCCTGCCTTTCTGGATTTTACACCTTTTTCAGATGGCCCTTTTGACCGGGGGGAAGTGAGACTTCATTGTAGTGCAGATTTCCTTTGCAATCTTGCTTGGTTGGCCAAAAAGGGCGTATGCGTTTTTTCCTGAATATATTCAGGAAAAAACGCATACGCCCTTTTTGGCCAAGTGCATCATTGTGGACGTTCTGCCTCTTTTCCTATGCTTTAAATGCAATTCCAGTCTACCTCCTGAAATCGGTTTCCTGCAATTCTGCCCCGCATTCAAGTCCTCTTGGCAGCCTTACTTCAGTATATTATTGGTCGATAGCTGTCATTTATAACTCTGCAGGTTTGTGAATTACAGTGCCCCTGAGCTCCTTTCTTCAACTCGCTTTCTCGTGAGCTGGCCGCAACACCGCAGGATTGCTTCAGGCCCTAATCTGGTTCCGGCACGGCATGCTGAGCCTTTGGTTAATTCCTCTTCCTGGTGCGAAATGAGAGTTAAATTGGCCCGTCCAGACACCTCCAGCTAGTCTGTCATTGGTTCTCCCTATTCCTGTTCATCTTCCGCAGAAATTGCAAACTGGGCCAAACAGGAGGTTAAAGGCACTGACTCTCCAAGTCGGGAGAGTGTTAGTAAAGCGTCTGGAATGTTGCACCCGAGTACCAGGGGACGAAAACTGACACATATTGGAACACGTCTCCCGATCACACGGTTGATCATACTCTGGGTTCCACATGCATGTTTTAGCTGAAGGAAGAATACCTTAAACCTGGAGAGTTGAGACCCGTGGAATGGGTACCATGCAATATGACTTCAAAGGGTCTTCATTTGCTCACCGAACCTCTCCAGTCCTATCACTGCTGCGTTTATGCCCCTGTACACACGCTTGATTCTCTTTCGGAGACATAGCAATCCATAGGTTTTAAGATACTTCCTAGTCAGGTACACTCTTAGGCATTTAATATGGTGTGTAGAGTCCATTTCGTTGAGCAAGGAGTAGCTCTTGTCTATTCCATATTTGGCTTAAGGAACTTTATCTGTGCTCATTTCAATCTCTGGTTTTATGCAGCACCCCAACTCACCTTTCCCCTTAAGCAAGCATAAGTTGGGTTTCTAAATTTGAGACCCTGTTCTGTTTTGTAATTCAGTTCCTGTGTAGCCAAGTTTACATTCCGTGTATTAGTGATATCTTATGATGTTTCTTTTTCTGTGTGACTTATTTCAGTTAGAATCATCGTACCTGAATCCACTCATTATGCTGCTACGGGCCTGATGACATAGATTTCATTGCTGAGTGATACTGCATTGTACGTAAGTACCACAACTTCTTTATCCATTTTTCACTTTCTGCGATATTGAACTTGTACCGTAAACCAGGTTCTTGTAAAGAGAGCCGTCCCAACCTTTGGGGTGGCTGTGTCTTTTTGATTTTAATTTCCCTAAGCTATAGGACCATAAGTGGAAGTGCCCTAGGCTGTGTTGCTTTGATTTTTAGATGTTTCAGGAAACACCATACACTTCTCCCGAGTGGCTGTTGGCAATTTACATCCTGCCCATCAGCATAACAAGGCTCCCAGTTCTCCATGGCCTGTCCTGCCTTTCTGGATTTTACACTTTTTTCAGATGGCCCTTTTGACCGGGGGGAAGTGAGACTTCATTGTAGTGCAGATTTCCTTTGCAAGCTTGCTTGGTTGGCCAAAAAGGGCGTATGCGTTTTTTCCTGAATATATTCAGGAAAAAACGCATACGCCCTTTTTGGCCAAGTGCATCATTGTGGACGTTCTGCCTCTTTTCCTATGCTTTAAATGCAATTCCAGTCTACCTCCTGAAATCGGTTTCCTGCAATTCTGCCCCGCTTTCAAGTCCTCTTGGCAGCCTTACTTCAGTATATTTTTGGACGATAGCTGTCATTTATAACTCTGCAGGTTTGTGAATTACAGTGCCCCTGAGCTCCTTTCTTCAACTCGCTTTCTCGTGAGCTGGCCGCAACACCGCAGGATTGCTTCAGGCCCTAATCTGGTTCCGGCACGGCACGCTGAGCCTTTGGTTAATTCCTCTTCCTGGTGGGAAATGAGAGTTAAGTTTGCCCGTCCAGACACCTCCAGCTAGTCTGTCATTGGTTCTCCCTATTCCTGTTCATCTTCCGCAGAAATTGCAAACTGGGCCAAACAGGAGGTTAAAGGCACTGACTCTCCAAGTCGGGAGAGTGTTAGTAAAGCGTCTGGAATGTTGCACCCGAGTACCAGGGGACGAAAACTGACACATATTGGAAAACGTCTCCCGATCACACGGTTGATCATACTCTGGGTTCCACATGCATGTTTTAGCTGAAGGAAGAATCCCTTAAACCTGGAGAGTTGAGACCCGTGGAATGGGTACCATGCAATATGACTTCAAAGGGTCTTCATTTGCTCACCGAACCTCTCCAATCCTATCACTGCTGCGTTTATGCCCCTGTACACACGCTTGATTCTCTTTCGGAGACATAGCAATCCATAGGTTTTAAGATACTTCCTAGTCAGGTACACTCTTAGGCATTTAATATGGGGTGTTGAGTCCATTTCGTTGAGCAAGGAGTAGCTCTTGTCTATTCCATATTTGGCTTAAGGAACTTTATCTGTGCTCATTTCAATCTCTGGTTTTATGCAGCACGCCAACTCACCTTTCCCCTTAAGCAAGCATAAGTTGGTTTTCTAAATTTGAGACCCTGTTCTGTTTTGGAATTCAGTTCCTGTGTAGCCAAGTTTACATTCCGTGTATTAGTGATATCTTATGATGTTTCTTTTTCTGTGTGACTTATTTCAGTTAGAATAATCATAACTGAATCCACTCATTATGCTGCTACGGGCCTGATGACATAGATTTCATTGCTGAGTGATATTGCATTGTACGTAAGTACCACAAATTCTTTATTCATTTTTCACTTTCTGCGATATTGAACTTGTACCATAAACCAGGTTCTTGTAAACAGAGCCGTCCCAACCTTTGGGGTGGCTGTGTCTTTTTGATTTTAATTTCCCTAAGCTATAGGACCATAAGTGGAAGTGCCCTAGGCTCTGTTGCTTTGAATTTTAGATGTTTCAGGAAACACCATACACTTCTCCCGAGTGGCTGTTGGCAATTTACATCCCGCCCATCAGCATAACAAGGCTCCAAGTTCTCCATGGCCTGTCCTGCCTTTCTGGATTTTACACCTTTTTCAGATGGCCCTTTTGACCGGGGGGAAGTGAGACTTCATTGTAGTGCAGATTTCCTTTGCAAGCTTGCTTGGTTGGCCAAAAAGGGCGTATGCGTTTTTTCCTGAATATATTCAGGAAAAAACGCATACGCCCTTTTTGGCCAAGTGCATCATTGTGGACGTTCTGCCTCTTTTCCTATGCTTTAAATGCAATTCCAGTCTACCTCCTGAAATCGGTTTCCTGCAATTCTGCCCCGCATTCAAGTCCTCTTGGCAGCCTTACTTCAGTATATTATTGGTCGATAGCTGTCATTTATAACTCTGCAGGTTTGTGAATTACAGTGCCCCTGAGCTCCTTTCTTCAACTCGCTTTCTCGTGAGCTGGCCGCAACACCGCAGGATTGCTTCAGGCCCTAATCTGGTTCCGGCACGGCACGCTGAGCCTTTGGTTAATTCCTCTTCCTGGTGCGAAATGAGAGTTAAATTGGCCCGTCCAGACACCTCCAGCTAGTCTGTCATTGGTTCTCCCTATTCCTGTTCATCTTCCGCAGAAATTGCAAACTGGGCCAAACAGGAGGTTAAAGGCACTGACTCTCCAAGTCGGGAGAGTGTTAGTAAAGCGTCTGGAATGTTGCACCCGAGTACCAGGGGACGAAAACTGACACATATTGGAACACGTCTCCCGATCACACGGTTGATCATACTCTGGGTTCCACATGCATGTTTTAGCTGAAGGAAGAATACCTTAAACCTGGAGAGTTGAGACCCGTGGAATGGGTACCATGCAATATGACTTCAAAGGGTCTTCATTTGCTCACCGAACCTCTCCAGTCCTATCACTGCTGCGTTTATGCCCCTGTACACACGCTTGATTCTCTTTCGGAGACATAGCAATCCATAGGTTTTAAGATACTTCCTAGTCAGGTACACTCTTAGGCATTTAATATGGTGTGTAGAGTCCATTTCGTTGAGCAAGGAGTAGCTCTTGTCTATTCCATATTTGGCTTAAGGAACTTTATCTGTGCTCATTTCAATCTCTGGTTTTATGCAGCACCCCAACTCACCTTTCCCCTTAAGGAAGCATAAGTTGGGTTTCTAAATTTGAGACCCTGTTCTGTTTTGTAATTCAGTTCCTGTGTAGCCAAGTTTACATTCCGTGTATTAGTGATATCTTATGATGTTTCTTTTTCTGTGTGACTTATTTCAGTTAGAATCATCGTACCTGAATCCACTCATTATGCTGCTACGGGCCTGATGACATAGATTTCATTGCTGAGTGATACTGCATTGTACGTAAGTACCACAACTTCTTTATCCATTTTTCACTTTCTGCGATATTGAACTTGTACCGTAAACCAGGTTCTTGTAAAGAGAGCCGTCCCAACCTTTGGGGTGGCTGTGTCTTTTTGCTTTTAATTTCCCTAAGCTATAGGACCATAAGTGGAAGTGCCCTAGGCTCTGTTGCTTTGATATTTAGATGTTTCAGGAAACACCATACACTTCTCCCGAGTGGCTGTTGGCAATTTACATCCCGCCCATCAGCATAACAAGGCTCCCAGTTCTCCATGGCCTGTCCTGCCTTTCTGGATTTTACACTTTTTTCAGATGGCCCTTTTGACCGGGGGGAAGTGAGACTTCATTGTAGTGCAGATTTCCTTTGCAAGCTTGCTTGGTTGGCCAAAAAGGGCGTATGCGTTTTTTCCTGAATATATTCAGGGAAAAACCATACGCCCTTTTTGGCCAAGTGCATCATTGTGGACGTTCTGCCTCTTTTCCTATGCTTTAAATGCAATTCCAGTCTACCTCCTGAAATCGGTTTCCTGCAATTCTGCCCCGCTTTCAAGTCCTCTTGGCAGCCTTACTTCAGTATATTTTTGGACGATAGCTGTCATTTATAACTCGGCAGGTTTGTGAATTACAGTGCCCCTGAGCTCCTTTCTTCAACTCGCTTTCTCGTGAGCTGGCCGCAACACCGCAGGATTGCTTCAGGCCCTAATCTGGTTCCGGCACGGCACGCTGAGCCTTTGGTTAATTCCTCTTCCTGGTGGGAAATGAGAGTTAAATTTGCCCGTCCAGACACCTCCAGCTAGTCTGTCATTGGTTCTCCCTATTCCTGTTCATCTTCCGCAGAAATTGCAAACTGGGCCAAACAGGAGGTTAAAGGCACTGACTCTCCAAGTCGGGAGAGTGTTAGTAAAGCGTCTGGAATGTTGCACCCGAGTACCAGGGGACGAAAACTGACACATATTGGAACACGTCTCCCGATCACACGGTTGATCATACTCTGGGTTCCACATGCATGTTTTAGCTGAAGGAAGAATACCTTAAACCTGGAGAGTTGAGACCCGTGGAATGGGTACCATGCAATATGACTTCAAAGGGTCTTCATTTGCTCACCGAACCTCTCCAATCCTATCACTGCTGCGTTTATGCCCCTGTACACACGCTTGATTCTCTTTCGGAGACATAGCAATCCATAGGTTTTAAGATACTTCCTAGTCAGGTACACTCTTAGGCATTTAATATGGGGTGTTGAGTCCATTTCGTTGAGCAAGGAGTAGCTCTTGTCTATTCCATATTTGGCTTAAGGAACTTTATCTGTGCTCATTTCAATCTCTGGTTTTATGCAGCACGCCAACTCACCTTTCCCCTTAAGCAAGCATAAGTTGGGTTTCTAAATTTGAGACCCTGTTCTGTTTTGGAATTCAGTTCCTGTGTAGCCAAGTTTACATTCCGTGTATTAGTGATATCTTATGATGTTTCTTTTTCTGTGTGACTTATTTCAGTTAGAATCATCATACCTGAATCCACTCATTATGCTGCTACGGGCCTGATGACATAGATTTCATTGCTGAGTGATATTACATTGTACGTAAGTACCACAACTTCTTTATTCATTTTTCACTTTCTGCGATATTGAACTTGTACCGTAAACCAGGTTCTTGTAAACAGAGCCGTCCCAACCTTTGGGGTGGCTGTGTCTTTTAGATTTTAATTTCCCTAAGCTATAGGACCATAAGTGGAAGTGCCCTAGGCTCTGTTGCTTTGTTTTTTAGATGTTTCAGGAAACACCATACACTTCTCCCGAGTGGCTGTTGGCAATTTACATCCCGCCCATCAGCATAACAAGGCTCCCAGTTCTCCATGGCCTGTCCTGCCTTTCTGGATTTTACACCTTTTTCAGATGGCCCTTTTGACCGGGGGGAAGTGAGACTTCATTGTAGTGCAGATTTCCTTTGCAAGCTTGCTTGGTTGGCCAAAAAGGGCGTATGCGTTTTTTCCTGAATATATTCAGGAAAAAACGCATACGCCCTTTTTGGCCAAGTGCATCATTGTGGACGTTCTGCCTCTTTTCCTATGCTTTAAATGCAATTCCAGTCTACCTCCTGAAATCAGTTTCCTGCAATTCTGCCCCGCTTTCAAGTCCTCTTGGCAGCCTTACTTCAGTATATTTTTGGACGATAGCTGTCATTTATAACTCTGCAGGTTTGTGAATTACAGTGCCCCTGAGCTCCTTTCTTCAACTCGCTTTCTCGTGAGCTGGCCGCAACACCGCAGGATGGCTTCAGGCCCTAATCTGGTTCCGGCACGGCACACTGAGCCTTGGTTAATTCCTCTTCCTGGTGGGAAATGAGAGTTAAATTTGCCCGTCCAGACCCCTCCAGCTAGTCTCTCATTGGTTCTCCCTATTCCTGTTCATCTTCCGCAGAAATTGCAAACTGGGCCAAACAGGAGGTTAAAGGCACTGACTCTCCAAGTCGGGAGAGTGTTAGTAAAGCGTCTGGAATGTTGCACCTGAGTACCAGGGGACGACAACTGACACATATTGGAACACGTCTCCCGATCACACGGTTGATCATACTCTGGGTTCCACATGCATGTTTTGGCTGAAGGAAGAATACCTTAAACCTGGAGAGTTGAGACCCGTGGAATGGGTACCATGCAATATGACTTCAAAGGTTCTTCATTTGCTCACCGAACCTCTCCAGTCCTATCACTGCTGCGTTTATGCCCCTGTACACACGCTTGATTCTCTTTCGGAGACATAGCAATCCATAGGTTTTAAGATACTTCCTAGTCAGGTACACACTTAGGCATTTAATATGGTGTGTTGAGTCTATTTCGTTGAGCAAGGAGTAGCTCTTGTCTATTCCATATTTGGCTTAAGGAACTTTATCTGTGCTCATTTCAATCTCTGGTTTTATGCAGCACCCCAACTCACCTTTCCCCTTAAGCAAGCATAAGTTGGTTTTCTAAATTTGAGACCCTGTTCTGTTTTGGAATTCAGTTCCTGTGTAGCCAAGTTTACATTCCGTGTATTAGTGATATCTTATGATGTTTCTTTTTCTGTGTGACTTATTTCAGTTAGAATCATCGTACCTGAATCCACTCATTATGCTGCTACGGGCCTGATGACATAGATTTCATTGCTGAGTGATACTGCATTGTACGTAAGTACCACAATTTCTTTATCCATTTTTCACCTTCTGCGATATTGAACTTGTACCGTAAACCAGGTTCTTGTAAAGAGAGCCGTCCCAACTTTGGGGTGGCTGTGTCTTTTTGCTTTTAATTTCCCTAAGCTATTGGACCATAAGTGGAAGTGCCCTAGGCTCTGTTGCTTTGATTTTTAGATGTTTCAGGAAACACCATACACTTCTCCCGAGTGGCTGTTGGCAATTTACATCCCGCCCATCAGCATAACAAGGCTCCCAGTTCTCCATGGCCTGTCCTGCCTTTCTGGATTTTACACTTTTTTCAGATGGCCCTTTTGACCGGGGGGAAGTGAGACTTCATTGTAGTGCAGATTTCCTTTGCAAGCTTGCTTGGTTGGCCAAAAAGGGCGTATGCGTTTTTTCCTGAATATATTCAGGAAAAAACGCATACGCCCTTTTTGGCCAAGTGCATCATTGTGGACGTTCTGCCTCTTTTCCTATGCTTTAAATGCAATTCCAGTCTACCTCCTGAAATCGGTTTCCTGCAATTCTGCCCCGCATTCAAGTCCTCTTGGCAGCCTTACTTCAGTATATTATTGGTCGATAGCTGTCATTTATAACTCTGCATGTTTGTGAATTACAGTGCCCCTGAGGTCCTTTCTTCAACTCACTTTCTCATGAGCTGGCCGCAACACCGCAGGATTGCTTCAGGCCCTAATCTGGTTCCGGCACGGCACGCTGAGCCTTTGGTTAATTCCTCTTCCTGGTGGGAAATGAGAGTTAAATTGGCCCGTCCAGACACCTCCAGCTAGTCTGTCATTGGTTCTCCCTATTCCTGTTCATCTTCCGCAGAAATTGCAAACTGGGCCAAACAGGAGGTTAAAGGCACTGACTCTCCAAGTCGGGAGAGTGTTAGTAAAGCGTCTGGAATGTTGCACCCGAGTACCAGGGGACGAAAACTGACACATATTGGAACACGTCTCCCGATCACACGGTTGATCATACTCTGGGTTCCACATGCATGTTTTAGCTGAAGGAAGAATACCTTAAACCTGGAGAGTTGAGACCCGTGGAATGGGTACCATGCAATATGACTTCAAAGGGTCTTCATTTGCTCACCGAACCTCTCCAGTCCTATCACTGCTGCGTTTATGCCCCTGTACACACGCTTGATTCTCTTTCGGAGACATAGCAATCCATAGGTTTTAAGATACTTCCTAGTCAGGTACACTCTTAGGCATTTAATATGGTGTGTTGAGTCCATTTCGTTGAGCAAGGAGTAGCTCTTGTGTATTCCATATTTGGCTTAAGGAACTTTATCTGTGCTCATTTCAATCTCTGGTTTTATGCAGCACCCCAACTCACCTTTCCCCTTAAGCAAGCATAAGTTGGTTTTCTAAATTTGAGACCCTGTTCTGTTTTGTAATTCAGTTCCTGTGTAACCAAGTTTACATTCCGTGTATTAGTGATATCTTATGATGTTTCTTTTTCTGTGTGACTTATTTCAGTTAGAATCATCGTACCTGAATCCACTCATTATGCTGGTACGGGCCTGATGACATAGATTTCATTGCTGAGTGATACTGCATTGTACGTAAGTACCACAACTTCTTTATCCATTTTTCACTTTCTGCGATATTGAACTTGTACCGTAAACCAGGTTCTTGTAAACAGAGCCGTCCCAACCTTTGGGGTGGCTGTGTCTTTTCGATTTTAATTTCCCTAAGCTATAGGACCATAAGTGAAAGTGCCCTAGGCTCTGTTGCTTTGTTTTTTAGATGTTTCAGGAAACACCATACACTTCTCCCGAGTGGCTGTTGGCAATTTACATCCCGCCCATCAGCATAACAAGGCTCCCAGTTCTCCATGGCCTGTCCTGCGTTTCTGGATTTTTCACTTTTTTCAGATGGCCCTTTTGACCGGGGAGGGGGGGAAGTGAGACTTCATTGTAGTGCAGATTTCCTTTGCAAGCTTGCTTGGTTGGCCAAAAAGGGCGTATGCGTTTTTTCCTGAATATATTCAGGAAAAAACGCATACGCCCTTTTTGGCCAAGTGCATCATTGTGGACGTTCTGCCTCTTTTCCTATGCTTTAAATGCAATTCCAGTCTACCTCCTGAAATCGGTTTCCTGCAATTCTGCCCCGCTTTCAAGTCCTCTTGGCAGCCTTACTTCAGTATATTTTTGGACGATAGCTGTCATTTATAACTCTGCAGGTTTGTGAATTACAGTGCCCCTGAGCTCCTTTCTTCAACTCGCTTTCTCGTGAGCTGGCCGCAACACTGCAGGATGGCTTCAGGCCCTAATCTGGTTCCGGCAAGGCACGCTGAGCCTTTGGTTAATTCCTCTTCCTGGTGGGAAATGAGAGTTAAATTTGCCCGTCCAGACACCTCCAGCTAGTCTGTCATTGGTTCTCCCTATTCCTGTTCATCTTCCGCAGAAATTGCAAACTGGGCCAAACAGGAGGTTAAAGGCACTGACTCTCCAAGTCGGGAGAGTGTTAGTAAAGCGTCTGGAATGTTGCACCCGAGTACCAGGGGACGAAAACTGACACATATTGGAACACGTCTCCCGATCACACGGTTGATCATACTCTGGGTTCCACATGCATGTTTTGGCTGAAGGAAGAATACCTTAAACCTGGAGAGTTGAGACCCGTGGAATGGGTACCATGCAATATGACTTCAAAGGTTCTTCATTTGCTCACCGAACCTCTCCAATCCTATCACTGCTGCGTTTATGCCCCTGTACACACGCTTGATTCTCTTTCGGAGACATAGCAATCCATAGGTTTTAAGATACTTCCTAGTCAGGTACACACTTAGGCATTTAATATGGTGTGTTGAGTCCATTTCGTTGAGCAAGGAGTAGCTCTTGTCTATTCCATATTTGGCTTAAGGAACTTTATCTGTGCTCATTTCAATCTCTGGTTTTATGCAGCACCCCAACTCACCTTTCCCCTTAAGCAAGCATAAGTTGGTTTTCTAAATTTGAGACCCTGTTCTGTTTTGGAATTCAGTTCCTGTGTAGCCAAGTTTACATTCCGTGTATTAGTGATATCTTATGATGTTTCTTTTTCTGTGTGACTTATTTCAGTTAGAATCATCGTACCTGAATCCACTCATTATGCTGCTACGGGCCTGATGACATAGATTTCATTGCTGAGTGATACTGCATTGTACGTAAGTACCACAACTTCTTTATCCATTTTTCACTTTCTGCGATATTGAACTTGTACCGTAAACCAGGTTCTTGTAAAGAGAGCCGTCCCAACTTTGGGGTGGCTGTGTCTTTTTGCTTTTAATTTCCCTAAGCTATTGGACCATAAGTGGAAGTGCCCTAGGCTCTGTTGCTTTGATTTTTAGATGTTTCAGGAAACACCATACACTTCTCCCGAGTGGCTGTTGGCAATTTACATCCCGCCCATCAGCATAACAAGGCTCCCAGTTCTCCATGGCCTGTCCTGCCTTTCTGGATTTTACACTTTTTTCAGATGGCCCTTTTGACTGGGGGGAAGTGAGACTTCATTGTAGTGCAGATTTCCTTTGCAAGCTTGCTTGGTTGGCCAAAAAGGGCGTATGCGTTTTTTCCTGAATATATTCAGGAAAAAACGCATACGCCCTTTTTGGCCAAGTGCATCATTGTGGACGTTCTGCCTCTTTTCCTATGCTTTAAATGCAATTCCAGTCTACCTCCTGAAATCGGTTTCCTGCAATTCTGCCCCGCATTCAAGTCCTCTTGGCAGCCTTACTTCAGTATATTATTGGTCGATAGCTGTCATTTATAACTCTGCATGTTTGTGAATTACAGTGCCCCTGAGGTCCTTTCTTCAACTCACTTTCTCATGAGCTGGCCGCAACACCGCAGGATTGCTTCAGGCCCTAATCTGGTTCCGGCACGGCACGCTGAGCCTTTGGTTAATTCCTCTTCCTGGTGGGAAATGAGAGTTAAATTGGCCCGTCCAGACACCTCCAGCTAGTCTGTCATTGGTTCTCCCTATTCCTGTTCATCTTCCGCAGAAATTGCAAACTGGGCCAAACAGGAGGTTAAAGGCACTGACTCTCCAAGTCGGGAGAGTGTTAGTAAAGCGTCTGGAATGTTGCACCCGAGTACCAGGGGACGAAAACTGACACATATTGGAACACGTCTCCCGATCACACGGTTGATCATACTCTGGGTTCCACATGCATGTTTTAGCTGAAGGAAGAATACCTTAAACCTGGAGAGTTGAGACCCGTGGAATGGGTACCATGCAATATGACTTCAAAGGGTCTTCATTTGCTCACCGAACCTCTCCAGTCCTATCACTGCTGCGTTTATGCCCCTGTACACACGCTTGATTCTCTTTCGGAGACATAGCAATCCATAGGTTTTAAGATACTTCCTAGTCAGGTACACTCTTAGGCATTTAATATGGTGTGTTGAGTCCATTTCGTTGAGCAAGGAGTAGCTCTTGTGTATTCCATATTTGGCTTAAGGAACTTTATCTGTGCTCATTTCAATCTCTGGTTTTATGCAGCACCCCAACTCACCTTTCCCCTTAAGCAAGCATAAGTTGGTTTTCTAAATTTGAGACCCTGTTCTGTTTTGTAATTCAGTTCCTGTGTAACCAAGTTTACATTCCGTGTATTAGTGATATCTTATGATGTTTCTTTTTCTGTGTGACTTATTTCAGTTAGAATCATCGTACCTGAATCCACTCATTATGCTGGTACGGGCCTGATGACATAGATTTCATTGCTGAGTGATACTGCATTGTACGTAAGTACCACAACTTCTTTATCCATTTTTCACTTTCTGCGATATTGAACTTGTACCGTAAACCAGGTTCTTGTAAACAGAGCCGTCCCAACCTTTGGGGTGGCTGTGTCTTTTCGATTTTAATTTCCCTAAGCTATAGGACCATAAGTGAAAGTGCCCTAGGCTCTGTTGCTTTGTTTTTTAGATGTTTCAGGAAACACCATACACTTCTCCCGAGTGGCTGTTGGCAATTTACATCCCGCCCATCAGCATAACAAGGCTCCCAGTTCTCCATGGCCTGTCCTGCGTTTCTGCATTTTTCACTTTTTTCAGATGGCCCTTTTGACCGGGGGGGGGGGAAGTGAGACTTCATTGTAGTGCAGATTTCCTTTGCAAGCTTGCTTGGTTGGCCAAAAAGGGCGTATGCGTTTTTTCCTGAATATATTCAGGAAAAAACGCATACGCCCTTTTTGGCCAAGTGCATCATTGTGGACGTTCTGCCTCTTTTCCTATGCTTTAAATGCAATTCCAGTCTACCTCCTGAAATCGGTTTCCTGCAATTCTGCCCCGCTTTCAAGTCCTCTTGGCAGCCTTACTTCAGTATATTTTTGGACGATAGCTGTCATTTATAACTCTGCAGGTTTGTGAATTACAGTGCCCCTGAGCTCCTTTCTTCAACTCGCTTTCTCGTGAGCTGGCCGCAACACCGCAGGATGGCTTCAGGCCCTAATCTGGTTCCGGCACGGCACGCTGAGCCTTTGGTTAATTCCTCTTCCTGGTGGGAAATGAGAGTTAAATTGGCCCGTCCAGACACCTCCAGCTAGTCTGTCATTGGTTCTCCCTATTCCTGTTCATCTTCCGCAGAAATTGCAAACTGGGCCAAACAGGAGGTTAAAGGCACTGACTCTCCAAGTCGGGAGAGTGTTAGTAAAGCGTCTGGAATGTTGCACCCGAGTACCAGGGGACGAAAACTGACACATATTGGAACACGTCTCCCGATCACACGGTTGATCATACTCTGGGTTCCACATGCATGTTTTAGCTGAAGGAAGAATACCTTAAACCTGGAGAGTTGAGACCCGTGGAATGGGTACCATGCAATATGACTTCAAAGGGTCTTCATTTGCTCACCGAACCTCTCCAGTCCTATCACTGCTGCGTTTATGCCCCTGTACACACGCTTGATTCTCTTTCGGAGACATAGCAATCCATAGGTTTTAAGATACTTCCTAGTCAGGTACACTCTTAGGCATTTAATATGGTGTGTAGAGTCCATTTCGTTGAGCAAGGAGTAGCTCTTGTCTATTCCATATTTGGCTTAAGGAACTTTATCTGTGCTCATTTCAATCTCTGGTTTTATGCAGCACCCCAACTCACCTTTCCCCTTAAGCAAGCATAAGTTGGGTTTCTAAATTTGAGACCCTGTTCTGTTTTGTAATTCAGTTCCTGTGTAGCCAAGTTTACATTCCGTGTATTAGTGATATCTTATGATGTTTCTTTTTCTGTGTGACTTATTTCAGTTAGAATAATCATAACTGAATCCACTCATTATGCTGCTACGGGCCTGATGACATAGATTTCATTGCTGAGTGATATTGCATTGTACGTAAGTACCACAAATTCTTTATTCATTTTTCACTTTCTGCGATATTGAACTTGTACCATAAACCAGGTTCTTGTAAACAGAGCCGTCCCAACCTTTGGGGTGGCTGTGTCTTTTTGATTTTAATTTCCCTAAGCTATAGGACCATAAGTGGAAGTGCCCTAGGCTCTGTTGCTTTGAATTTTAGATGTTTCAGGAAACACCATACACTTCTCCCGAGTGGCTGTTGGCAATTTACATCCCGCCCATCAGCATAACAAGGCTCCAAGTTCTCCATGGCCTGTCCTGCCTTTCTGGATTTTACACCTTTTTCAGATGGCCCTTTTGACCGGGGGGAAGTGAGACTTCATTGTAGTGCAGATTTCCTTTGCAAGCTTGCTTGGTTGGCCAAAAAGGGCGTATGCGTTTTTTCCTGAATATATTCAGGAAAAAACGCATACGCCCTTTTTGGCCAAGTGCATCATTGTGGACGTTCTGCCTCTTTTCCTATGCTTTAAATGCAATTCCAGTCTACCTCCTGAAATCGGTTTCCTGCAATTCTGCCCCGCATTCAAGTCCTCTTGGCAGCCTTACTTCAGTATATTATTGGTCGATAGCTGTCATTTATAACTCTGCAGGTTTGTGAATTACAGTGCCCCTGAGCTCCTTTCTTCAACTCGCTTTCTCGTGAGCTGGCCGCAACACCGCAGGATTGCTTCAGGCCCTAATCTGGTTCCGGCACGGCACGCTGAGCCTTTGGTTAATTCCTCTTCCTGGTGCGAAATGAGAGTTAAATTGGCCCGTCCAGACACCTCCAGCTAGTCTGTCATTGGTTCTCCCTATTCCTGTTCATCTTCCGCAGAAATTGCAAACTGGGCCAAACAGGAGGTTAAAGGCACTGACTCTCCAAGTCGGGAGAGTGTTAGTAAAGCGTCTGGAATGTTGCACCCGAGTACCAGGGGACGAAAACTGACACATATTGGAACACGTCTCCCGATCACACGGTTGATCATACTCTGGGTTCCACATGCATGTTTTAGCTGAAGGAAGAATACCTTAAACCTGGAGAGTTGAGACCCGTGGAATGGGTACCATGCAATATGACTTCAAAGGGTCTTCATTTGCTCACCGAACCTCTCCAGTCCTATCACTGCTGCGTTTATGCCCCTGTACACACGCTTGATTCTCTTTCGGAGACATAGCAATCCATAGGTTTTAAGATACTTCCTAGTCAGGTACACTCTTAGGCATTTAATATGGTGTGTTGAGTCCATTTCGTTGAGCAAGGAGTAGCTCTTGTCTATTCCATATTTGGCTTAAGGAACTTTATCTGTGCTCATTTCAATCTCTGGTTTTATGCAGCACCCCAACTCACCTTTCCCCTTAAGCAAGCATAAGTTGGGTTTCTAAATTTGAGACCCTGTTCTGTTTTGGAATTCAGTTCCTGTGTAGCCAAGTTTACATTCCGTGTATTAGTGATATCTTATGATGTTTCTTTTTCTGTGTGACTTATTTCAGTTAGAATCATCGTACCTGAATCCACTCATTATGCTGCTACGGGCCTGATGACATAGATTTCATTGCTGAGTGATACTGCATTGTACGTAAGTACCACAACTTCTTTATCCATTTTTCACTTTCTGCGATATTGAACTTGTACCGTAAACCAGGTTCTTGTAAAGAGAGCCGTCCCAACCTTTGGGGTGGCTGTGTCTTTTTGCTTTTAATTTCCCTAAGCTATAGGACCATAAGTGGAAGTGCCCTAGGCTCTGTTGCTTTGATATTTAGATGTTTCAGGAAACACCATACACTTCTCCCGAGTGGCTGTTGGCAATTTACATCCCGCCCATCAGCATAACAAGGCTCCCAGTTCTCCATGGCCTGTCCTGCCTTTCTGGATTTTACACTTTTTTCAGATGGCCCTTTTGACCGGGGGGAAGTGAGACTTCATTGTAGTGCAGATTTCCTTTGCAAGCTTGCTTGGTTGGCCAAAAAGGGCGTATGCGTTTTTTCCTGAATATATTCAGGAAAAAACGCATACGCCCTTTTTGGCCAAGTGCATCATTGTGGACGTTCTGCCTCTTTTCCTATGCTTTAAATGCAATTCCAGTCTACCTCCTGAAATCGGTTTCCTGCAATTCTGCCCCGCTTTCAAGTCCTCTTGGCAGCCTTACTTCAGTATATTTTTGGACGATAGCTGTCATTTATAACTCGGCAGGTTTGTGAATTACAGTGCCCCTGAGCTCCTTTCTTCAACTCGCTTTCTCGTGAGCTGGCCGCAACACCGCAGGATTGCTTCAGGCCCTAATCTGGTTCCGGCACGGCACGCTGAGCCTTTGGTTAATTCCTCTTCCTGGTGGGAAATGAGAGTTAAATTTGCCCGTCCAGACACCTCCAGCTAGTCTGTCATTGGTTCTCCCTATTCCTGTTCATCTTCCGCAGAAATTGCAAACTGGGCCAAACAGGAGGTTAAAGGCACTGACTCTCCAAGTCGGGAGAGTGTTAGTAAAGCGTCTGGAATGTTGCACCCGAGTACCAGGGGACGAAAACTGACACATATTGGAACACGTCTCCCGATCACACGGTTGATCATACTCTGGGTTCCACATGCATGTTTTAGCTGAAGGAAGAATACCTTAAACCTGGAGAGTTGAGACCCGTGGAATGGGTACCATGCAATATGACTTCAAAGGGTCTTCATTTGCTCACCGAACCTCTCCAATCCTATCACTGCTGCGTTTATGCCCCTGTACACACGCTTGATTCTCTTTCGGAGACATAGCAATCCATAGGTTTTAAGATACTTCCTAGTCAGGTACACTCTTAGGCATTTAATATGGGGTGTTGAGTCCATTTCGTTGAGCAAGGAGTAGCTCTTGTCTATTCCATATTTGGCTTAAGGAACTTTATCTGTGCTCATTTCAATCTCTGGTTTTATGCAGCACGCCAACTCACCTTTCCCCTTAAGCAAGCATAAGTTGGGTTTCTAAATTTGAGACCCTGTTCTGTTTTGGAATTCAGTTCCTGTGTAGCCAAGTTTACATTCCGTGTATTAGTGATATCTTATGATGTTTCTTTTTCTGTGTGACTTATTTCAGTTAGAATCATCATACCTGAATCCACTCATTATGCTGCTACGGGCCTGATGACATAGATTTCATTGCTGAGTGATATTGCATTGTACGTAAGTACCACAACTTCTTTATTCATTTTTCACTTTCTGCGATATTGAACTTGTACCGTAAACCAGGTTCTTGTAAACAGAGCCGTCCCAACCTTTGGGGTGGCTGTGTCTTTTAGATTTTAATTTCCCTAAGCTATAGGACCATAAGTGGAAGTGCCCTAGGCTCTGTTGCTTTGAATTTTAGATGTTTCAGGAAACACCATACACTTCTCCCGAGTGGCTGTTGGCAATTTACATCCCGCCCATCAGCATAACAAGGCTCCAAGTTCTCCATCGCCTGTCCTGCCTTTCTGGATTTTACACCTTTTTCAGATGGCCCTTTTGACCGGGGGGAAGTGAGACTTCATTGTAGTGCAGATTTCCTTTGCAAGCTTGCTTGGTTGGCCAAAAAGGGCGTATGCGTTTTTTCCTGAATATATTCAGGAAAAAACGCATACGCCCTTTTTGGCCAAGTGCATCATTGTGGACGTTCTGCCTCTTTTCCTATGCTTTAAATGCAATTCCAGTCTACCTCCTGAAATCGGTTTCCTGCAATTCTGCCCCGCATTCAAGTCCTCTTGGCAGCCTTACTTCAGTATATTATTGGTCGATAGCTGTCATTTATAACTCTGCATGTTTGTGAATTACAGTGCCCCTGAGGTCCTTTCTTCAACTCACTTTCTCATGAGCTGGCCGCAACACCGCAGGATTGCTTCAGGCCCTAATCTGGTTCCGGCACGGCACGCTGAGCCTTTGGTTAATTCCTCTTCCTGGTGGGAAATGAGAGTTAAATTGGCCCGTCCAGACACCTCCAGCTAGTCTGTCATTGGTTCTCCCTATTCCTGTTCATCTTCCGCAGAAATTGCAAACTGGGCCAAACAGGAGGTTAAAGGCACTGACTCTCCAAGTCGGGAGAGTGTTAGTAAAGCGTCTGGAATGTTGCACCCGAGTACCAGGGGACGAAAACTGACACATATTGGAACACGTCTCCCGATCACACGGTTGATCATACTCTGGGTTCCACATGCATGTTTTAGCTGAAGGAAGAATACCTTAAACCTGGAGAGTTGAGACCCGTGGAATGGGTACCATGCAATATGACTTCAAAGGGTCTTCATTTGCTCACCGAACCTCTCCAGTCCTATCACTGCTGCGTTTATGCCCCTGTACACACGCTTGATTCTCTTTCGGAGACATAGCAATCCATAGGTTTTAAGATACTTCCTAGTCAGGTACACTCTTAGGCATTTAATATGGTGTGTTGAGTCCATTTCGTTGAGCAAGGAGTAGCTCTTGTGTATTCCATATTTGGCTTAAGGAACTTTATCTGTGCTCATTTCAATCTCTGGTTTTATGCAGCACCCCAACTCACCTTTCCCCTTAAGCAAGCATAAGTTGGTTTTCTAAATTTGAGACCCTGTTCTGTTTTGTAATTCAGTTCCTGTGTAACCAAGTTTACATTCCGTGTATTAGTGATATCTTATGATGTTTCTTTTTCTGTGTGACTTATTTCAGTTAGAATCATCGTACCTGAATCCACTCATTATGCTGGTACGGGCCTGATGACATAGATTTCATTGCTGAGTGATACTGCATTGTACGTAAGTACCACAACTTCTTTATCCATTTTTCACTTTCTGCGATATTGAACTTGTACCGTAAACCAGGTTCTTGTAAACAGAGCCGTCCCAACCTTTGGGGTGGCTGTGTCTTTTCGATTTTAATTTCCCTAAGCTATAGGACCATAAGTGAAAGTGCCCTAGGCTCTGTTGCTTTGTTTTTTAGATGTTTCAGGAAACACCATACACTTCTCCCGAGTGGCTGTTGGCAATTTACATCCCGCCCATCAGCATAACAAGGCTCCCAGTTCTCCATGGCCTGTCCTGCGTTTCTGGATTTTTCACTTTTTTCAGATGGCCCTTTTGACCGGGGAGGGGGGGAAGTGAGACTTCATTGTAGTGCAGATTTCCTTTGCAAGCTTGCTTGGTTGGCCAAAAAGGGCGTATGCGTTTTTTCCTGAATATATTCAGGAAAAAACGCATACGCCCTTTTTGGCCAAGTGCATCATTGTGGACGTTCTGCCTCTTTTCCTATGCTTTAAATGCAATTCCAGTCTACCTCCTGAAATCGGTTTCCTGCAATTCTGCCCCGCTTTCAAGTCCTCTTGGCAGCCTTACTTCAGTATATTTTTGGACGATAGCTGTCATTTATAACTCTGCAGGTTTGTGAATTACAGTGCCCCTGAGCTCCTTTCTTCAACTCGCTTTCTCGTGAGCTGGCCGCAACACCGCAGGATGGCTTCAGGCCCTAATCTGGTTCCGGCAAGGCACGCTGAGCCTTTGGTTAATTCCTCTTCCTGGTGGGAAATGAGAGTTAAATTTGCCCGTCCAGACACCTCCAGCTAGTCTGTCATTGGTTCTCCCTATTCCTGTTCATCTTCCGCAGAAATTGCAAACTGGGCCAAACAGGAGGTTAAAGGCACTGACTCTCCAAGTCGGGAGAGTGTTAGTAAAGCGTCTGGAATGTTGCACCCGAGTACCAGGGGACGAAAACTGACACATATTGGAACACGTCTCCCGATCACACGGTTGATCATACTCTGGGTTCCACATGCATGTTTTGGCTGAAGGAAGAATACCTTAAACCTGGAGAGTTGAGACCCGTGGAATGGGTACCATGCAATATGACTTCAAAGGTTCTTCATTTGCTCACCGAACCTCTCCAGTCCTATCACTGCTGCGTTTATGCCCCTGTACACACGCTTGATTCTCTTTCGGAGACATAGCAATCCATAGGTTTTAAGATACTTTCTAGTCAGGTACACACTTAGGCATTTAATATGGTGTGTTGAGTCCATTTCGTTGAGCAAGGAGTAGCTCTTGTCTATTCTATATTTGGCTTAAGGAACTTTATCTGTGCTCATTTCAATCTCTGGTTTTATGCAGCACCCCAACTCACCTTTCCCCTTAAGCAAGCATAAGTTGGTTTTCTAAATTTGAGACCCTGTTCTGTTTTGGAATTCAGTTCCTGTGTAGCCAAGTTTACATTCCGTGTATTAGTGATATCTTATGATGTTTCTTTTTCTGTGTGACTTATTTCAGTTAGAATCATCGTACCTGAATCCACTCATTATGCTGCTACGGGCCTGATGACATAGATTTCATTGCTGAGTGATACTGCATTGTACGTAAGTACCACAACTTCTTTATCCATTTTTCACTTTCTGCGATATTGAACTTGTACCGTAAACCAGGTTCTTGTAAACAGAGCCGTCCCAACCTTTGGGGTGGCTGTGTCTTTTTGCTTTTAATTTCCCTAAGCTATTGGACCATAAGTGGAAGTGCCCTAGGCTCTGTTGCTTTGATTTTTAGATGTTTCAGGAAACACCATACACTTCTCCCGAGTGGCTGTTGGCAATTTACATCCCGCCCATCAGCATAACAAGGCTCCCAGTTCTCCATGGCCTGTCCTGCGTTTCTGGATTTTTCACTTTTTTCAGATGGCCCTTTTGACAGGGGGGAAGTGAGACTTCATTGTAGTGCAGATTTCCTTTGCAAGCTTGCTTGGTTGGCCAAAAAGGGCGTATGCGTTTTTTCCTGAATATATTCAGGAAAAAACGCATACGCCCTTTTTGGCCAAGTGCATCATTGTGGACGTTCTGCCTCTTTTCCTATGCTTTAAATGCAATTCCAGTCTACCTCCTGAAATCGGTTTCCTGCAATTCTGCCCCGCATTCAAGTCCTCTTGGCAGCCTTACTTCAGTATATTATTGGTCGATAGCTGTCATTTATAACTCTGCATGTTTGTGAATTACAGTGCCCCTGAGGTCCTTTCTTCAACTCACTTTCTCATGAGCTGGCCGCAACACCGCAGGATTGCTTCAGGCCCTAATCTGGTTCCGGCACGGCACGCTGAGCCTTTGGTTAATTCCTCTTCCTGGTGGGAAATGAGAGTTAAATTGGCCCGTCCAGACACCTCCAGCTAGTCTGTCATTGGTTCTCCCTATTCCTGTTCATCTTCCGCAGAAATTGCAAACTGGGCCAAACAGGAGGTTAAAGGCACTGACTCTCCAAGTCGGGAGAGTGTTAGTAAAGCGTCTGGAATGTTGCACCCGAGTACCAGGGGACGAAAACTGACACATATTGGAACACGTCTCCCGATCACACGGTTGATCATACTCTGGGTTCCACATGCATGTTTTAGCTGAAGGAAGAATACCTTAAACCTGGAGAGTTGAGACCCGTGGAATGGGTACCATGCAATATGACTTCAAAGGGTCTTCATTTGCTCACCGAACCTCTCCAGTCCTATCACTGCTGCGTTTATGCCCCTGTACACACGCTTGATTCTCTTTCGGAGACATAGCAATCCATAGGTTTTAAGATACTTCCTAGTCAGGTACACTCTTAGGCATTTAATATGGTGTGTTGAGTCCATTTCGTTGAGCAAGGAGTAGCTCTTGTGTATTCCATATTTGGCTTAAGGAACTTTATCTGTGCTCATTTCAATCTCTGGTTTTATGCAGCACCCCAACTCACCTTTCCCCTTAAGCAAGCATAAGTTGGTTTTCTAAATTTGAGACCCTGTTCTGTTTTGTAATTCAGTTCCTGTGTAACCAAGTTTACATTCCGTGTATTAGTGATATCTTATGATGTTTCTTTTTCTGTGTGACTTATTTCAGTTAGAATCATCGTACCTGAATCCACTCATTATGCTGGTACGGGCCTGATGACATAGATTTCATTGCTGAGTGATACTGCATTGTACGTAAGTACCACAACTTCTTTATCCATTTTTCACTTTCTGCGATATTGAACTTGTACCGTAAACCAGGTTCTTGTAAACAGAGCCGTCCCAACCTTTGGGGTGGCTGTGTCTTTTCGATTTTAATTTCCCTAAGCTATAGGACCATAAGTGAAAGTGCCCTAGGCTCTGTTGCTTTGTTTTTTAGATGTTTCAGGAAACACCATACACTTCTCCCGAGTGGCTGTTGGCAATTTACATCCCGCCCATCAGCATAACAAGGCTCCCAGTTCTCCATGGCCTGTCCTGCGTTTCTGGATTTTTCACTTTTTTCAGATGGCCCTTTTGACCGGGGGGGGGGGAAGTGAGACTTCATTGTAGTGCAGATTTCCTTTGCAAGCTTGCTTGGTTGGCCAAAAAGGGCGTATGCGTTTTTTCCTGAATATATTCAGGAAAAAACGCATACGCCCTTTTTGGCCAAGTGCATCATTGTGGACGTTCTGCCTCTTTTCCTATGCTTTAAATGCAATTCCAGTCTACCTCCTGAAATCGGTTTCCTGCAATTCTGCCCCGCTTTCAAGTCCTCTTGGCAGCCTTACTTCAGTATATTTTTGGACGATAGCTGTCATTTATAACTCTGCAGGTTTGTGAATTACAGTGCCCCTGAGCTCCTTTCTTCAACTCGCTTTCTCGTGAGCTGGCCGCAACACCGCAGGATGGCTTCAGGCCCTAATCTGGTTCCGGCACGGCACGCTGAGCCTTTGGTTAATTCCTCTTCCTGGTGGGAAATGAGAGTTAAATTTGCCCGTCCAGACACCTCCAGCTAGTCTGTCATTGGTTCTCCCTATTCCTGTTCATCTTCCGCAGAAATTGCAAACTGGGCCAAACAGGAGGTTAAAGGCACTGACTCTCCAAGTCGGGAGAGTGTTAGTAAAGCGTCTGGAATGTTGCACCCGAGTACCAGGGGACGAAAACTGACACATATTGGAACACGTCTCCCGATCACACGGTTGATCATACTCTGGGTTCCACATGCATGTTTTGGCTGAAGGAAGAATACCTTAAACCTGGAGAGTTGAGACCCGTGGAATGGGTACCATGCAATATGACTTCAAAGGTTCTTCATTTGCTCACCGAACCTCTCCAGTCCTATCACTGCTGCGTTTATGCCCCTGTACACACGCTTGATTCTCTTTCGGAGACATAGCAATCCATAGGTTTTAAGATACTTCCTAGTCAGGTACACACTTAGGCATTTAATATGGTGTGTTGAGTCCATTTCGTTGAGCAAGGAGTAGCTCTTGTGTATTCCATATTTGGCTTAAGGAACTTTATCTGTGCTCATTTCAATCTCTGGTTTTATGCAGCACCCCAACTCACCTTTCCCCTTAAGCAAGCATAAGTTGGTTTTCTAAATTTGAGACCCTGTTCTGTTTTGGAATTCAGTTCCTGTGTAGCCAAGTTTACATTCCGTGTATTAGTGATATCTTATGATGTTTCTTTTTCTGTGTGACTTATTTCAGTTAGAATCATCGTACCTGAATCCACTCATTATGCTGCTACGGGCCTGATGACATAGATTTCATTGCTGAGTGATACTGCATTGTACGTAAGTACCACAACTTCTTTATCCATTTTTCACTTTCTGCGATATTGAACTTGTACCGTAAACCAGGTTCTTGTAAAGAGAGCCGTCCCAACTTTGGGGTGGCTGTGTCTTTTTGCTTTTAATTTCCCTAAGCTATTGGACCATAAGTGGAAGTGCCCTAGGCTCTGTTGCTTTGATTTTTAGATGTTTCAGGAAACACCATACACTTCTCCCGAGTGGCTGTTGGCAATTTACATCCCGCCCATCAGCATAACAAGGCTCACAGTTCTCCATGGCCTGTCCTGCCTTTCTGGATTTTACACTTTTTTCAGATGGCCCTTTTGACCGGGGGGAAGTGAGACTTCATTGTAGTGCAGATTTCCTTTGCAAGCTTGCTTGGTTGGCCAAAAAGGGCGTATGCGTTTTTTCCTGAATATATTCAGGAAAAAACGCATACGCCCTT
This sequence comes from Lagenorhynchus albirostris, assembly GCF_949774975.1. NCBI lineage: Eukaryota > Metazoa > Chordata > Mammalia > Artiodactyla > Delphinidae > Lagenorhynchus > Lagenorhynchus albirostris. The sequence goes on from NW_026783500.1 coordinate 190,547, forward strand.
TTTGGCCAAGTGCATCATTGTGGACGTTCTGCCTCTTTTCCTATGCTTTAAATGCAATTCCAGTCTACCTCCTGAAATCGGTTTCCTGCAATTCTGCCCCGCTTTCAAGTCCTCTTGGCAGCCTTACTTCAGTATATTTTTGGACGATAGCTGTCATTTATAACTCTGCAGGTTTGTGAATTACAGTGCCCCTGAGCTCCTTTCTTCAACTCGCTTTCTCGTGAGCTGGCCGCAACACTGCAGGATGGCTTCAGGCCCTAATCTGGTTCCGGCATGGCACGCTGAGCCTTTGGTTAATTCCTCTTCCTGGTGGGAAATGAGAGTTAAATTTGCCCGTCCAGACACCTCCAGCTAGTCTGTCATTGGTTCTCCCTATTCCTGTTCATCTTCCGCAGAAATTGCAAACTGGGCCAAACAGGAGGTTAAAGGCACTGACTCTCCAAGTCGGGAGAGTGTTAGTAAAGCGTCTGGAATGTTGCACCCGAGTACCAGGGGACGAAAACTGACACATATTGGAACACGTCTCCCGATCACACGGTTGATCATACTCTGGGTTCCACATGCATGTTTTGGCTGAAGGAAGAATACCTTAAACCTGGAGAGTTGAGATCCGTGGAATGGGTACCATGCAATATGACTTCAAAGGTTCTTCATTTGCTCACCGAACCTCTCCAGTCCTATCACTGCTGCGTTTATGCCCCTGTACACACGCTTGATTCTCTTTCGGAGACATAGCAATCCATAGGTTTTAAGATACTTCCTAGTCAGGTACACACTTAGGCATTTAATATGGTGTGTTGAGTCCATTTCGTTGAGCAAGGAGTAGCTCTTGTCTATTCCATATTTGGCTTAAGGAACTTTATCTGTGCTCATTTCAATCTCTGGTTTTATGCAGCACCCCAACTCACCTTTCCCCTTAAGCAAGCATAAGTTGGTTTTCTAAATTTGAGACCCTGTTCTGTTTTGGAATTCAGTTCCTGTGTAGCCAAGTTTACATTCCGTGTATTAGTGATATCTTATGATGTTTCTTTTTCTGTGTGACTTATTTCAGTTAGAATCATCGTACCTGAATCCACTCATTATGCTGCTACGGGCCTGATGACATAGATTTCATTGCTGAGTGATACTGCATTGTACGTAAGTACCACAACTTCTTTATCCATTTTTCACTTTCTGCGATATTGAACTTGTACCGTAAACCAGGTTCTTGTAAAGAGAGCCGTCCCAACTTTGGGGTGGCTGTGTCTTTTTGCTTTTAATTTCCCTAAGCTATTGGACCATAAGTGGAAGTGCCCTAGGCTCTGTTGCTTTGATTTTTAGATGTTTCAGGAAACACCATACACTTCTCCCGAGTGGCTGTTGGCAATTAACATCCCGCCCATCAGCATAACAAGGCTCCCAGTTCTCCATGGCCTGTCCTGCCTTTCTGGATTTTACACTTTTTTCAGATGGCCCTTTTGACCGGGGGGAAGTGAGACTTCATTGTAGTGCAGATTTCCTTTGCAAGCTTGCTTGGTTGGCCAAAAAGGGCGTATGCGTTTTTTCCTGAATATATTCAGGAAAAAACGCATACGCCCTTTTTGGCCAAGTGCATCATTGTGGACGTTCTGCCTCTTTTCCTATGCTTTAAATGCAATTCCAGTCTACCTCCTGAAATCGGTTTCCTGCAATTCTGCCCCGCATTCAAGTCCTCTTGGCAGCCTTACTTCAGTATATTATTGGTCGATAGCTGTCATTTATAACTCTGCATGTTTGTGAATTACAGTGCCCCTGAGGTCCTTTCTTCAACTCACTTTCTCATGAGCTGGCCGCAACACCGCAGGATTGCTTCAGGCCCTAATCTGGTTCCGGCATGGCACGCTGAGCCTTTGGTTAATTCCTCTTCCTGGTGGGAAATGAGAGTTAAATTGGCCCGTCCAGACACCTCCAGCTAGTCTGTCATTGGTTCTCCCTATTCCTGTTCATCTTCCGCAGAAATTGCAAACTGGGCCAAACAGGAGGTTAAAGGCACTGACTCTCCAAGTCGGGAGAGTGTTAGTAAAGCGTCTGGAATGTTGCACCCGAGTACCAGGGGACGAAAACTGACACATATTGGAACACGTCTCCCGATCACACGGTTGATCATACTCTGGGTTCCACATGCATGTTTTAGCTGAAGGAAGAATACCTTAAACCTGGAGAGTTGAGACCCGTGGAATGGGTACCATGCAATATGACTTCAAAGGGTCTTCATTTGCTCACCGAACCTCTCCAGTCCTATCACTGCTGCGTTTATGCCCCTGTACACACGCTTGATTCTCTTTCGGAGACATAGCAATCCATAGGTTTTAAGATACTTCCTAGTCAGGTACACTCTTAGGCATTTAATATGGTGTGTTGAGTCCATTTCGTTGAGCAAGGAGTAGCTCTTGTGTATTCCATATTTGGCTTAAGGAACTTTATCTGTGCTCATTTCAATCTCTGGTTTTATGCAGCACCCCAACTCACCTTTCCCCTTAAGCAAGCATAAGTTGGTTTTCTAAATTTGAGACCCTGTTCTGTTTTGTAATTCAGTTCCTGTGTAGCCAAGTTTACATTCCGTGTATTAGTGATATCTTATGATGTTTCTTTTTCTGTGTGACTTATTTCAGTTAGAATCATCGTACCTGAATCCACTCATTATGCTGGTACGGGCCTGATGACATAGATTTCATTGCTGAGTGATACTGCATTGTACGTAAGTACCACAACTTCTTTATCCATTTTTCACTTTCTGCGATATTGAACTTGTACCGTAAACCAGGTTCTTGTAAACAGAGCCGTCCCAACCTTTGGGGTGGCTGTGTCTTTTCGATTTTAATTTCCCTAAGCTATAGGACCATAAGTGAAAGTGCCCTAGGCTCTGTTGCTTTGTTTTTTAGATGTTTCAGGAAACACCATACACTTCTCCCGAGTGGCTGTTGGCAATTTACATCCCGCCCATCAGCATAACAAGGCTCCCAGTTCTCCATGGCCTGTCCTGCGTTTCTGGATTTTTCACTTTTTTCAGATGGCCCTTTTGACCGGGGGGAAGTGAGACTTCATTGTAGTGCAGATTTCCTTTGCAAGCTTGCTTGGTTGGCCAAAAAGGGCGTATGCGTTTTTTCCTGAATATATTCAGGAAAAAACGCATACGCCCTTTTTGGCCAAGTGCATCATTGTGGACGTTCTGCCTCTTTTCCTATGCTTTAAATGCAATTCCAGTCTACCTCCTGAAATCGGTTTCCTGCAATTCTGCCCCGCATTCAAGTCCTCTTGGCAGCCTTACTTCAGTATATTATTGGTCGATAGCTGTCATTTATAACTCTGCATGTTTGTGAATTACAGTGCCCCTGAGGTCCTTTCTTCAACTCACTTTCTCATGAGCTGGCCGCAACACCGCAGGATTGCTTCAGGCCCTAATCTGGTTCCGGCACGGCACGCTGAGCCTTTGGTTAATTCCTCTTCCTGGTGGGAAATGAGAGTTAAATTGGCCCGTCCAGACACCTCCAGCTAGTCTGTCATTGGTTCTCCCTATTCCTGTTCATCTTCCGCAGAAATTGCAAACTGGGCCAAACAGGAGGTTAAAGGCACTGACTCTCCAAGTCGGGAGAGTGTTAGTAAAGCGTCTGGAATGTTGCACCCGAGTACCAGGGGACGAAAACTGACACATATTGGAACACGTCTCCCGATCACACGGTTGATCATACTCTGGGTTCCACATGCATGTTTTAGCTGAAGGAAGAATACCTTAAACCTGGAGAGTTGAGACCCGTGGAATGGGTACCATGCAATATGACTTCAAAGGGTCTTCATTTGCTCACCGAACCTCTCCAGTCCTATCACTGCTGCGTTTATGCCCCTGTACACACGCTTGATTCTCTTTCGGAGACATAGCAATCCATAGGTTTTAAGATACTTCCTAGTCAGGTACACTCTTAGGCATTTAATATGGTGTGTTGAGTCCATTTCGTTGAGCAAGGAGTAGCTCTTGTGTATTCCATATTTGGCTTAAGGAACTTTATCTGTGCTCATTTCAATCTCTGGTTTTATGCAGCACCCCAACTCACCTTTCCCCTTAAGCAAGCATAAGTTGGTTTTCTAAATTTGAGACCCTGTTCTGTTTTGGAATTCAGTTCCTGTGTAGCCAAGTTTACATTCCGTGTATTAGTGATATCTTATGATGTTTCTTTTTCTGTGTGACTTATTTCAGTTAGAATCATCGTACCTGAATCCACTCATTATGCTGCTACGGGCCTGATGACATAGATTTCATTGCTGAGTGATACTGCATTGTACGTAAGTACCACAACTTCTTTATCCATTTTTCACTTTCTGCGATATTGAACTTGTACCGTAAACCAGGTTCTTGTAAACAGAGCCGTCCCAACCTTTGGGGTGGCTGTGTCTTTTCGATTTTAATTTCCCTAAGCTATAGGACCATAAGTGAAAGTGCCCTAGGCTCTGTTGCTTTGTTTTTTAGATGTTTCAGGAAACACCATACACTTCTCCCGAGTGGCTGTTGGCAATTTACATCCCGCCCATCAGCATAATAAGGCTCCCAGTTCTCCATGGCCTGTCCTGCGTTTCTGGATTTTTCACTTTTTTCAGATGGCCCTTTTGACCGGGGGGGGGGGGGAAGTGAGACTTCATTGTAGTGCAGATTTCCTTTGCAAGCTTGCTTGGTTGGCCAAAAAGGGCGTATGCGTTTTTTCCTGAATATATTCAGGAAAAAACGCATACGCCCTTTTTGGCCAAGTGCATCATTGTGGACGTTCTGCCTCTTTTCCTATGCTTTAAATGCAATTCCAGTCTACCTCCTGAAATCGGTTTCCTGCAATTCTGCCCCGCTTTCAAGTCCTCTTGGCAGCCTTACTTCAGTATATTTTTGGACGATAGCTGTCATTTATAACTCTGCAGGTTTGTGAATTACAGTGCCCCTGAGCTCCTTTCTTCAACTCGCTTTCTCGTGAGCTGGCCGCAACACTGCAGGATGGCTTCAGGCCCTAATCTGGTTCCGGCATGGCACGCTGAGCCTTTGGTTAATTCCTCTTCCTGGTGGGAAATGAGAGTTAAATTTGCCCGTCCAGACACCTCCAGCTAGTCTGTCATTGGTTCTCCCTATTCCTGTTCATCTTCCGCAGAAATTGCAAACTGGGCCAAACAGGAGGTTAAAGGCACTGACTCTCCAAGTCGGGAGAGTGTTAGTAAAGCGTCTGGAATGTTGCACCCGAGTACCAGGGGACGAAAACTGACACATATTGGAACACGTCTCCCGATCACACGGTTGATCATACTCTGGGTTCCACATGCATGTTTTGGCTGAAGGAAGAATACCTTAAACCTGGAGAGTTGAGACCCGTGGAATGGGTACCATGCAATATGACTTCAAAGGTTCTTCATTTGCTCACCGAACCTCTCCAGTCCTATCACTGCTGCGTTTATGCCCCTGTACACACGCTTGATTCTCTTTCGGAGACATAGCAATCCATAGGTTTTAAGATACTTCCTAGTCAGGTACACACTTAGGCATTTAATATGGTGTGTTGAGTCCATTTCGTTGAGCAAGGAGTAGCTCTTGTCTATTCCATATTTGGCTTAAGGAACTTTATCTGTGCTCATTTCAATCTCTGGTTTTATGCAGCACCCCAACTCACCTTTCCCCTTAAGCAAGCATAAGTTGGTTTTCTAAATTTGAGACCCTGTTCTGTTTTGTAATTCAGTTCCTGTGTAGCCAAGTTTACATTCCGTGTATTAGTGATATCTTATGATGTTTCTTTTTCTGTGTGACTTATTTCAGTTAGAATCATCGTACCTGAATCCACTCATTATGCTGGTACGGGCCTGATGACATAGATTTCATTGCTGAGTGATACTGCATTGTACGTAAGTACCACAACTTCTTTATCCATTTTTCACTTTCTGCGATATTGAACTTGTACCGTAAACCAGGTTCTTGTAAACAGAGCCGTCCCAACCTTTGGGGTGGCTGTGTCTTTTCGATTTTAATTTCCCTAAGCTATAGGACCATAAGTGAAAGTGCCCTAGGCTCTGTTGCTTTGTTTTTTAGATGTTTCAGGAAACACCATACACTTCTCCCGAGTGGCTGTTGGCAATTTACATCCCGCCCATCAGCATAACAAGGCTCCCAGTTCTCCATGGCCTGTCCTGCGTTTCTGGATTTTTCACTTTTTTCAGATGGCCCTTTTGACCGGGGGGGGGGGGGAAGTGAGACTTCATTGTAGTGCAGATTTCCTTTGCAAGCTTGCTTGGTTGGCCAAAAAGGGCGTATGCGTTTTTTCCTGAATATATTCAGGAAAAAACGCATACGCCCTTTTTGGCCAAGTGCATCATTGTGGACGTTCTGCCTCTTTTCCTATGCTTTAAATGCAATTCCAGTCTACCTCCTGAAATCGGTTTCCTGCAATTCTGCCCCGCTTTCAAGTCCTCTTGGCAGCCTTACTTCAGTATATTTTTGGACGATAGCTGTCATTTATAACTCTGCAGGTTTGTGAATTACAGTGCCCCTGAGCTCCTTTCTTCAACTCGCTTTCTCGTGAGCTGGCCGCAACACTGCAGGATGGCTTCAGGCCCTAATCTGGTTCCGGCATGGCACGCTGAGCCTTTGGTTAATTCCTCTTCCTGGTGGGAAATGAGAGTTAAATTGGCCCGTCCAGACACCTCCAGCTAGTCTGTCATTGGTTCTCCCTATTCCTGTTCATCTTCCGCAGAAATTGCAAACTGGGCCAAACAGGAGGTTAAAGGCACTGACTCTCCAAGTCGGGAGAGTGTTAGTAAAGCGTCTGGAATGTTGCACCCGAGTACCAGGGGACGAAAACTGACACATATTGGAACACGTCTCCCGATCACACGGTTGATCATACTCTGGGTTCCACATGCATGTTTTGGCTGAAGGAAGAATACCTTAAACCTGGAGAGTTGAGACCCGTGGAATGGGTACCATGCAATATGACTTCAAAGGTTCTTCATTTGCTCACCGAACCTCTCCAGTCCTATCACTGCTGCGTTTATGCCCCTGTACACACGCTTGATTCTCTTTCGGAGACATAGCAATCCATAGGTTTTAAGATACTTCCTAGTCAGGTACACACTTAGGCATTTAATATGGTGTGTTGAGTCCATTTCGTTGAGCAAGGAGTAGCTCTTGTCTATTCCATATTTGGCTTAAGGAACTTTATCTGTGCTCATTTCAATCTCTGGTTTTATGCAGCACGCCAACTCACCTTTCCCCTTAAGCAAGCATAAGTTGGTTTTCTAAATTTGAGACCCTGTTCTGTTTTGGAATTCAGTTCCTGTGTAGCCAAGTTTACATTCCGTGTATTAGTGATATCTTATGATGTTTCTTTTTCTGTGTGACTTATTTCAGTTAGAATCATCGTACCTGAATCCACTCATTATGCTGCTACGGGCCTGATGACATAGATTTCATTGCTGAGTGATACTGCATTGTACGTAAGTACCACAACTTCTTTATCCATTTTTCACTTTCTGCGATATTGAACTTGTACCGTAAACCAGGTTCTTGTAAAGAGAGCCGTCCCAACTTTGGGGTGGCTGTGTCTTTTTGCTTTTAATTTCCCTAAGCTATTGGACCATAAGTGGAAGTGCCCTAGGCTCTGTTGCTTTGATTTTTAGATGTTTCAGGAAACACCATACACTTCTCCCGAGTGGCTGTTGGCAATTAACATCCCGCCCATCAGCATAACAAGGCTCCCAGTTCTCCATGGCCTGTCCTGCCTTTCTGGATTTTACACTTTTTTCAGATGGCCCTTTTGACCGGGGGGAAGTGAGACTTCATTGTAGTGCAGATTTCCTTTGCAAGCTTGCTTGGTTGGCCAAAAAGGGCGTATGCGTTTTTTCCTGAATATATTCAGGAAAAAACGCATACGCCCTTTTTGGCCAAGTGCATCATTGTGGACGTTCTGCCTCTTTTCCTATGTTTTAAATGCAATTCCAGTCTACCTCCTGAAATCGGTTTCCTGCAATTCTGCCCCGCATTCAAGTCCTCTTGGCAGCCTTACTTCAGTATATTATTGGTCGATAGCTGTCATTTATAACTCTGCATGTTTGTGAATTACAGTGCCCCTGAGGTCCTTTCTTCAACTCACTTTCTCATGAGCTGGCCGCAACACCGCAGGATTGCTTCAGGCCCTAATCTGGTTCCGGCACGGCACGCTGAGCCTTTGGTTAATTCCTCTTCCTGGTGGGAAATGAGAGTTAAATTGGCCCGTCCAGACACCTCCAGCTAGTCTGTCATTGGTTCTCCCTATTCCTGTTCATCTTCCGCAGAAATTGCAAACTGGGCCAAACAGGAGGTTAAAGGCACTGACTCTCCAAGTCGGGAGAGTGTTAGTAAAGCGTCTGGAATGTTGCACCCGAGTACCAGGGGACGAAAACTGACACATATTGGAACACGTCTCCCGATCACACGGTTGATCATACTCTGGGTTCCACATGCATGTTTTAGCTGAAGGAAGAATACCTTAAACCTGGAGAGTTGAGACCCGTGGAATGGGTACCATGCAATATGACTTCAAAGGGTCTTCATTTGCTCACCGAACCTCTCCAGTCCTATCACTGCTGCGTTTATGCCCCTGTACACATGCTTGATTCTCTTTCGGAGACATAGCAATCCATAGGTTTTAAGATACTTCCTAGTCAGGTACACTCTTAGGCATTTAATATGGTGTGTTGAGTCCATTTCGTTGAGCAAGGAGTAGCTCTTGTGTATTCCATATTTGGCTTAAGGAACTTTATCTGTGCTCATTTCAATCTCTGGTTTTATGCAGCACCCCAACTCACCTTTCCCCTTAAGCAAGCATAAGTTGGTTTTCTAAATTTGAGACCCTGTTCTGTTTTGGAATTCAGTTCCTGTGTAGCCAAGTTTACATTCCGTGTATTAGTGATATCTTATGATGTTTCTTTTTCTGTGTGACTTATTTCAGTTAGAATCATCGTACCTGAATCCACTCATTATGCTGCTACGGGCCTGATGACATAGATTTCATTGCTGAGTGATACTGCATTGTACGTAAGTACCACAACTTCTTTATCCATTTTTCACTTTCTGCGATATTGAACTTGTACCGTAAACCAGGTTCTTGTAAACAGAGCCGTCCCAACCTTTGGGGTGGCTGTGTCTTTTTGCTTTTAATTTCCCTAAGCTATAGGACCATAAGTGGAAGTGCCCTAGGCTCTGTTGCTTTGTTTTTTAGATGTTTCAGGAAACACCATACACTTCTCCCGAGTGGCTGTTGGCAATTTACATCCCGCCCATCAGCATAACAAGGCTCCCAGTTCTCCATGGCCTGTCCTGCGTTTCTGGATTTTTCACTTTTTTCAGATGGCCCTTTTGACCGGGGGGGGGGAAGTGAGACTTCATTGTAGTGCAGATTTCCTTTGCAAGCTTGCTTGGTTGGCCAAAAAGGGCGTATGCGTTTTTTCCTGAATATATTCAGGAAAAAACGCATACGCCCTTTTTGGCCAAGTGCATCATTGTGGACGTTCTGCCTCTTTTCCTATGCTTTAAATGCAATTCCAGTCTACCTCCTGAAATCGGTTTCCTGCAATTCTGCCCCGCTTTCAAGTCCTCTTGGCAGCCTTACTTCAGTATATTTTTGGACGATAGCTGTCATTTATAACTCTGCAGGTTTGTGAATTACAGTGCCCCTGAGCTCCTTTCTTCAACTCGCTTTCTCGTGAGCTGGCCGCAACACTGCAGGATGGCTTCAGGCCCTAATCTGGTTCCGGCATGGCACGCTGAGCCTTTGGTTAATTCCTCTTCCTGGTGGGAAATGAGAGTTAAATTTGCCCGTCCAGACACCTCCAGCTAGTCTGTCATTGGTTCTCCCTATTCCTGTTCATCTTCCGCAGAAATTGCAAACTGGGCCAAACAGGAGGTTAAAGGCACTGACTCTCCAAGTCGGGAGAGTGTTAGTAAAGCGTCTGGAATGTTGCACCCGAGTACCAGGGGACGAAAACTGACACATATTGGAACACGTCTCCCGATCACACGGTTGATCATACTCTGGGTTCCACATGCATGTTTTGGCTGAAGGAAGAATACCTTAAACCTGGAGAGTTGAGACCCGTGGAATGGGTACCATGCAATATGACTTCAAAGGTTCTTCATTTGCTCACCGAACCTCTCCAGTCCTATCACTGCTGCGTTTATGCCCCTGTACACACGCTTGATTCTCTTTCGGAGACATAGCAATCCATAGGTTTTAAGATACTTCCTAGTCAGGTACACACTTAGGCATTTAATATGGTGTGTTGAGTCCATTTCGTTGAGCAAGGAGTAGCTCTTGTCTATTCCATATTTGGCTTAAGGAACTTTATCTGTGCTCATTTCAATCTCTGGTTTTATGCAGCACCCCAACTCACCTTTCCCCTTAAGCAAGCATAAGTTGGTTTTCTAAATTTGAGACCCTGTTCTGTTTTGGAATTCAGTTCCTGTGTAGCCAAGTTTACATTCCGTGTATTAGTGATATCTTATGATGTTTCTTTTTCTGTGTGACTTATTTCAGTTAGAATCATCGTACCTGAATCCACTCATTATGCTGCTACGGGCCTGATGACATAGATTTCATTGCTGAGTGATACTGCATTGTACGTAAGTACCACAACTTCTTTATCCATTTTTCACTTTCTGCGATATTGAACTTGTACCGTAAACCAGGTTCTTGTAAAGAGAGCCGTCCCAACTTTGGGGTGGCTGTGTCTTTTTGCTTTTAATTTCCCTAAGCTATTGGACCATAAGTGGAAGTGCCCTAGGCTCTGTTGCTTTGATTTTTAGATGTTTCAGGAAACACCATACACTTCTCCCGAGTGGCTGTTGGCAATTAACATCCCGCCCATCAGCATAACAAGGCTCCCAGTTCTCCATGGCCTGTCCTGCCTTTCTGGATTTTACACTTTTTTCAGATGGCCCTTTTGACCGGGGGGAAGTGAGACTTCATTGTAGTGCAGATTTCCTTTGCAAGCTTGCTTGGTTGGCCAAAAAGGGCGTATGCGTTTTTTCCTGAATATATTCAGGAAAAAACGCATACGCCCTTTTTGGCCAAGTGCATCATTGTGGACGTTCTGCCTCTTTTCCTATGCTTTAAATGCAATTCCAGTCTACCTCCTGAAATCGGTTTCCTGCAATTCTGCCCCGCATTCAAGTCCTCTTGGCAGCCTTACTTCAGTATATTATTGGTCGATAGCTGTCATTTATAACTCTGCATGTTTGTGAATTACAGTGCCCCTGAGGTCCTTTCTTCAACTCACTTTCTCATGAGCTGGCCGCAACACCGCAGGATTGCTTCAGGCCCTAATCTGGTTCCGGCACGGCACGCTGAGCCTTTGGTTAATTCCTCTTCCTGGTGGGAAATGAGAGTTAAATTGGCCCGTCCAGACACCTCCAGCTAGTCTGTCATTGGTTCTCCCTATTCCTGTTCATCTTCCGCAGAAATTGCAAACTGGGCCAAACAGGAGGTTAAAGGCACTGACTCTCCAAGTCGGGAGAGTGTTAGTAAAGCGTCTGGAATGTTGCACCCGAGTACCAGGGGACGAAAACTGACACATATTGGAACACGTCTCCCGATCACACGGTTGATCATACTCTGGGTTCCACATGCATGTTTTAGCTGAAGGAAGAATCCCTTAAACCTGGAGAGTTGAGACCCGTGGAATGGGTACCATGCAATATGACTTCAAAGGGTCTTCATTTGCTCACCGAACCTCTCCAGTCCTATCACTGCTGCGTTTATGCCCCTGTACACACGCTTGATTCTCTTTCGGAGACATAGCAATCCATAGGTTTTAAGATACTTCCTAGTCAGGTACACTCTTAGGCATTTAATATGGTGTGTTGAGTCCATTTCGTTGAGCAAGGAGTAGCTCTTGTGTATTCCATATTTGGCTTAAGGAACTTTATCTGTGCTCATTTCAATCTCTGGTTTTATGCAGCACCCCAACTCACCTTTCCCCTTAAGCAAGCATAAGTTGGTTTTCTAAATTTGAGACCCTGTTCTGTTTTGTAATTCAGTTCCTGTGTAGCCAAGTTTACATTCCGTGTATTAGTGATATCTTATGATGTTTCTTTTTCTGTGTGACTTATTTCAGTTAGAATCATCGTACCTGAATCCACTCATTATGCTGGTACGGGCCTGATGACATAGATTTCATTGCTGAGTGATACTGCATTGTACGTAAGTACCACAACTTCTTTATCCATTTTTCACTTTCTGCGATATTGAACTTGTACCGTAAACCAGGTTCTTGTAAACAGAGCCGTCCCAACCTTTGGGGTGGCTGTGTCTTTTCGATTTTAATTTCCCTAAGCTATAGGACCATAAGTGAAAGTGCCCTAGGCTCTGTTGCTTTGTTTTTTAGATGTTTCAGGAAACACCATACACTTCTCCCGAGTGGCTGTTGGCAATTTACATCCCGCCCATCAGCATAACAAGGCTCCCAGTTCTCCATGGCCTGTCCTGCGTTTCTGGATTTTTCACTTTTTTCAGATGGCCCTTTTGACCGGGGGGGGGGGGGAAGTGAGACTTCATTGTAGTGCAGATTTCCTTTGCAAGCTTGCTTGGTTGGCCAAAAAGGGCGTATGCGTTTTTTCCTGAATATATTCAGGAAAAAACGCATACGCCCTTTTTGGCCAAGTGCATCATTGTGGACGTTCTGCCTCTTTTCCTATGCTTTAAATGCAATTCCAGTCTACCTCCTGAAATCGGTTTCCTGCAATTCTGCCCCGCTTTCAAGTCCTCTTGGCAGCCTTACTTCAGTATATTTTTGGACGATAGCTGTCATTTATAACTCTGCAGGTTTGTGAATTACAGTGCCCCTGAGCTCCTTTCTTCAACTCGCTTTCTCGTGAGCTGGCCGCAACACTGCAGGATGGCTTCAGGCCCTAATCTGGTTCCGGCATGGCACGCTGAGCCTTTGGTTAATTCCTCTTCCTGGTGGGAAATGAGAGTTAAATTTGCCCGTCCAGACACCTCCAGCTAGTCTGTCATTGGTTCTCCCTATTCCTGTTCATCTTCCGCAGAAATTGCAAACTGGGCCAAACAGGAGGTTAAAGGCACTGACTCTCCAAGTCGGGAGAGTGTTAGTAAAGCGTCTGGAATGTTGCACCCGAGTACCAGGGGACGAAAACTGACACATATTGGAACACGTCTCCCGATCACACGGTTGATCATACTCTGGGTTCCACATGCATGTTTTAGCTGAAGGAAGAATACCTTAAACCTAGAGAGTTGAGACCCGTGGAATGGGTACCATGCAATATGAATTCAAAGGGTCTTCATTTGCTCACCGAACCTCTCCAGTCCAATCACTGCTGCGTTTATGCCCCTGTACACACGCTTGATTCTCTTTCGGAGACATAGCATTCCATAGATTTTAACATACTTCCTAGTCAGGTACATTATAAGGCGTTTAATATTGGGTGTTGAGTCCATTTCCTTGAGCAAGGAGTAGCTCTTGTCTATTCCATATTTGGCTTAAGGAACTTTATCTGTGCTCATTTCAATCTCTGGTTTTATGCAGCACCCCAACTCACCTTTCCCCTTAAGCAAGCATAAGTTGGGTTTATAAATTTGAGACCCTGTTCTGTTTTGCAATTCAGTTCCTGTGTAGCCAAGTTACATTCCGTGTATTAGTGATATCTTATGATGTTTCTTTTTCTGTGTGACTTATTTCAATTAGAATCATCATACCTGAATCCACTCATTATGCTGCTACGGGCCTGATGACATAGATTTCATTGCTGTGTGATACTGCATTGTACATAAGTACCACAACTTCTTTATCCATTTTTCACTTTCTGCGATATTGAACTTGTACCGTAAACCAGGTTCTTGTAAACAGAGCCGTCCCAACCTTTGGGGTGGCTGTGTCTTTTTGATTTTAATTTCCCTAAGCTATAGGACCATAAGTGGAAGTGCCCTAGGCTCTGTTGCTTTGTTTTTTAGATGTTTCAGGAAACACCATACACTTCTCCCGAGTGGCTGTTGGCAATTTACATCCCGCCCATCAGCATAACAAGGCTCGCAGTTCTCCATGGGCTGTCCTGCCTTTATGGAGTTTACACTTTTTTCAGATGGCCCTTTTGACCGGGGGGAAGTGAGACTTCATTGTAGTGCAGATTTCCTTTGCAAGCTTGCTTGGTTGGCCAAAAAGGGCGTATGCGTTTTTTCCTGAATATATTCAGGAAAAAACGCATACGCCCTTTTTGGCCAAGTGCATCATTGTGGACGTTCTGCCTCTTTTCCTATGCTTTAAATGCAATTCCAGTCTACCTCCTGAAATCGGTTTCCTGCAATTCTGCACCGCTTTCAAGTCCTCATGGCAGCCTTACTTCAGTATATTTTTGGACGATAGCTGTCATTTATAACTCTGCAGGTTTGTGAATTACAGTGCCCCTGAGCTCCTTTCTTCAACTCGCTTTCTCGTGAGCTGGCCGCAACACCGCAGGATGGCTTCAGGCCCTAATCTGCTTCCGGCACGGCACGCTGAGCCTTTGGTTAATTCCTCTTCCTGGTGGGAAATGAGAGTTAAATTTGCCCGTCCAGACACCTCCAGCTAGTCTCTCATTGGTTCTCCCTATTCCTGTTCATCTTCCGCAGAAATTGCAAACTGGGCCAAACAGGAGGTTAAAGGCACTGACTCTCCAAGTCGGGAGAGTGTTAGTAAAGCATCTGGAATGTTGCACCCGAGTACCAGGGGACGAAAACTGACACATATTGGAACACGTCTCCCGATCACACGGTTGATCATACTCTGGGTTCCATATGCATGTTTTACCTGAAGGAAGAATACCTTAAACCTGGAGAGTTGACACCCGTCGAATGGGTGCCATGCAATATGACTTCAAAGGGTCTTCATTTGCTCACCGAACTTTTCCAATCCTATCACTGCTGCGTTTATGCCCCTGTACACACGCTTGATTCTCTTTCTGAGACATAGCAATCCATAGGTTTTAAGATACTTCCTAGTCAGGTACACTCTTAGGCATTTAATATGGGGTGTTGAGTCCATTTCGTTGAGCAAGGAGTAGCTCTTGTCTATTCCATATTTGGCTTAAGGAACTTTATCTGTGCTCATTTCAATCTCTGGTTTTATGCAGCACCCCAACTCACCTTTCCCCATAAGCAAGCATATGTTGGGTTTCTAAATTTGAGACACTGTTCTGTTTTGTAATTCAGTTCCTATGTAGCCAAGTTTACATTCCGTGTATTAGTGATATCTTATGATATTTCTATTTCTGTGTGACTTATTTCAGTTAGAATGATCGTACCTGAATCCACTCATTATGCTGCTATGGGCCTGATGACATAGATTTCATTGCTGAGTGATATTGCATTGTACATAAGTACCACAACTTCTTTATCCATTTTTCACTTTCTGCGATATTGAACTTGTACCGTAAACCAGGATCTTGTAAACAGAGCCGTCCCAACTTTTGGGGTGGCTGAGTCTTTTTGCTTTTAATTTCCCTAAGCTATAGGACCATAAGTGGAAGTGCCCTAGGCTCTGTTGCTTTGTTTTTTAGATGTTTCAGGAAACACCATACACTTCTCCTGAGTGGCTGTTGGCAATTTACATCCCGCCCATCAGCATAACAGGCTCCCAGTTCTCCATGGCCTGTCCTGTGTTTCTGGATTTTACACTTTTTTCAGATGGCCCTTTTGACCGGGGGGAAGTGAGACTTCATTGTAGTGCAGATTTCCTTTGCAAGCTTGCTTGGTTGGCCAAAAAGTGCGTATGCGTTTTTTCCTGAATATATTCAGGAAAAAACGCATACGCACTTTTTGGCCAAGTGCATCATTGTGGACGTTTTGCCTCTTTTCCTATGCTTTAAATGCAATTCCTGTCTACCTCCTGACATCGGTTTCCTACAATTCTGTCCCGCTTTCAAGTCCTCTTGGCAGCCTTTCTTCAGTATATTTTTGGACGATAGCTGTCATTTATAACTCTGCAGGTTTGTGAATTACAGTGCCCCTGAGCTCCTTTCTTCAACTCGCTTTCTCGTGAGCTGGCCGCAACACCGCAGGATGGCTTCAGGCCCTAATCTGGTTCCGGCACGGCACGCTGAGCCTTTGGTTAATTCCTCTTCCTGGTGGGAAATGAGAGTTAAATTTGCCCATCCAGACACCTGCAGCTAGTCTCTCATTGGTTCTCCCTATTCCTGTTCATCTTCCGCAGAAATTGCAAACTGGGCCAAACAGGAGGTTAAAGGCACTGACTCTCCAAGTCGGGAGAGTGTTAGTAAAGCGTCTGGAATGTTGCACCCGAGTACCAGGGGACGAAAACTGACACATATTGGAACACGTCTCCCGATCACACGGTTGATCATACTCTGGGTTCCACATGCATGTTTTAGCTGAAGGAAGAATACCTTAAACCTGGAGAGTTGAGACCCGTGGAATGGGTACCATGCAATATGACTTCAAAGGGTCTTCATTTGCTCACCGAACCTCTCCAGTCCTATCACTGCTGCGTTTATGCCCCTGTACACACGCTTGATTCTCTTTCGGAGACATAGCAGTCCATAGGTTTTAAGATACTTCCTAGTCAGGTACATTCTTAGGCGTTTAATATGGGGTGTTGAGTCCATTTCGTTGAGCAAGGAGTAGCTCTTGTCTATTCCATATTTGGCTTAAGGAACTTTATCTGTGCTCATTTCAATCTCTGGTTTTATGCAGCACCCCAACTCACCTTTCCCCTTAAGGAAGAATAAGTTGGTTTTCCAAATTTGAGACCTTGTTCTGTTTTGTAATTCAGTTCCTATGTAGCCAAGTTTACATTCCGTGTGTTAGTGATATCTTATGATGTTTCTTTTTCTGTGAGACTTATTTCAGTTAGAATCATCGTACCTGAATCCACTCATTATGCTGCTACGGGCCTGATGACATAGATTTCATTGCTGAGTGATACTGCATTGTACGTAAGTACCACAACTTCTTTATCCATTTTTCACTTTCTGCGATATTGAACTTGTACCGTAAACCAGGTTCTTGTAAACAGAGCCGTCCCAACCTTTGGGGTGGCTGTGTCTTTTTGATTTTAATTTCCCTAAGCTATAGGACCATAAGTGGAAGTGCCCTAGGCTCTGTTGCTTTGATTTTTAGATGTTTCAGGAAACACCATACACTTCTCCCGAGTGGCTGTTGGCAATTTACATCCCGCCCATCAGCATAACAAGGCTCACAGTTCTCCATGGCCTGTCCTGCCTTTCTGGATTTTACACTTTTTTCAGATGGCCCTTTTGACCGGGGGGAAGTGAGACTTCATTGTAGTGCAGATTTCCTTTGCAAGCTTGCTTGGTTGGCCAAAAAGGGCGTATGCGTTTTTTCCTGAATATATTCAGGAAAAAACGCATACGCCCTTTTTGGCCAAGTGCATCATTGTGGACGTTCTGCCTCTTTTCCTATGCTTTAAATGCAATTCCAGTCTACCTCCTGAAATCGGTTTCCTGCAATTCTGCCCCGCTTTCAAGTCCTCTTGGCAGCCTTACTTCAGTATATTATTGGTCGATAACTGTCATTTATAACTCTGCAGGTTTGTGAATTACAGTGCCCCTGAGCTCCTTTCTTCAACTCGCTTTCTCGTGAGCTGGCCGCAACACCGCAGGATTGCTTCAGGCCCTAATCTGGTTCCGGCATGGCACGCTGAGCCTTTGGTTAATTCCTCTTCCTGGTGCGAAATGAGAGTTAAATTGGCCCGTCCAGACACCTCCAGCTAGTCTGTCATTGGTTCTCCCTATTCCTGTTCATCTTCCACAGAAATTGCAAACTGGGCCAAACAGGAGGTTAAAGGCACTGACTCTCCAAGTCGGGAGAGTGTTAGTAAAGCGTCTGGAATGTTGCACCCGAGTACCAGGGGACGAAAACTGACACATATTGGAACACGTCTCCCGATCACACGGTTGATCATACTCTGGGTTCCACATGCATGTTTTAGCTGAAGGAAGAATCCCTTAAACCTGGAGAGTTGAGACCCGTGGAATGGGTACCATGCAATATGACTTCAAAGGGTCTTCATTTGCTCACCGAACCTCTCCAGTCCTATCACTGCTGCCTTTATGCCCCTGTACACACGCTTGATTCTCTTTCGGAGACATAGCAATCCATAGGTTTTAAGATACTTCCTAGTCAGGTACACTCTTAGGCATTTAATATGGTGTGTTGAGTCCATTTCGTTGAGCAAGGAGTAGCTCTTGTCTATTCCATATTTGGCTTAAGGAACTTTATCTGTGCTCATTTCAATCTCTGGTTTTATGCAGCACCCCAACTCACCTTTCCCCTTAAGCAAGCATAAGTTGGTTTTCTAAATTTGAGACCCTGTTCTGTTTTGTAATTCAGTTCCTGTGTAGCCAAGTTTACATTCCGTGTATTAGTGATATCTTATGATGTTTCTTTTTCTGTGTGACTTATTTCAGTTAGAATCATCGTACCTGAATCCACTCATTATGCTGCTACGGGCCTGATGACATAGATTTCATTGCTGAGTGATACTGCATTGTACGTAAGTACCACAACTTCTTTATCCATTTTTCACTTTCTGCGATATTGAACTTGAACCGTAAATCAGGTTCTTGTAAAGAGAGCCGTCCCAACCTTTGGGGTGGCTGTGTCTTTT
Organism: Lagenorhynchus albirostris; assembly: GCF_949774975.1. Classification (NCBI taxonomy): domain Eukaryota; kingdom Metazoa; phylum Chordata; class Mammalia; order Artiodactyla; family Delphinidae; genus Lagenorhynchus; species Lagenorhynchus albirostris. The sequence continues at coordinate 209,198 of NW_026783500.1, forward strand.
TGATTTTAATTTCCCTAAGCTATAGGACCATAAGTGGAAGTGCCCTAGGCTCTGTTGCTTTGATTTTTAGATGTTTCAGGAAACACCATACACTTCTCCCGAGTGGCTGTTGGCAATTTACATCCCGCCCATCAGCATAACAAGGCTCCCAGTTCTCCATGGCCTGTCCTGCCTTTCTGGATTTTACACTTTTTTCAGATGGCCCTTTTGACCGGGGGGAAGTGAGACTTCATTGTAGTGCAGATTTCCTTTGCAAGCTTGCTTGGTTGGCCAAAAAGGGCGTATGCGTTTTTTCCTGAATATATTCAGGAAAAAACGCATACGCCCTTTTTGGCCAAGTGCATCATTGTGGACGTTCTGCCTCTTTTCCTATGCTTTAAATGCAATTCCAGTCTACCTCCTGAAATCGGTTTCCTGCAATTCTGCCCCGCTTTCAAGTCCTCTTGGCAGCCTTACTTCAGTATATTATTGGTCGATAGCTGTCATTTATAACTCTGCAGGTTTGTGAATTACAGTGCCCCTGAGGTCCTTTCTTCAACTCACTTTCTCATGAGCTGGCCGCAACACCGCAGGATTGCTTCAGGCCCTAATCTGGTTCCGGCACGGCACGCAGAGCCTTTGGTTAATTCCTCTTCCTGGTGCGAAATGAGAGTTAAATTGGACCGTCCAGACACCTCCAGCTAGTCTGTCATTGGTTCTCCCTATTCCTGTTCATCTTCCGCAGAAATTGCAAACTGGGCCAAACAGGAGGTTAAAGGCACTGACTCTCCAAGTCGGGAGAGTGTTAGTAAAGCGTCTGGAATGTTGCACCCGAGTACCAGGGGACGAAAACTGACACATATTGGAACACGTCTCCCGATCACACGGTTGATCATACTCTGGGTTCCACATGCATGTTTTAGCTGAAGGAAGAATCCCTTAAACCTGGAGAGTTGAGACCCGTGGAATGGGTACCATGCAATATGACTTCAAAGGGTCTTCATTTGCTCACCGAACCTCTCCAGTCCTATCACTGCTGCCTTTATGCCCCTGTACACACGCTTGATTCTCTTTCGGAGACATAGCAATCCATAGGTTTTAAGATACTTCCTAGTCAGGTACACTCTTAGGCATTTAATATGGTGTGTTGAGTCCATTTCGTTGAGCAAGGAGTAGCTCTTGTCTATTCCATATTTGGCTTAAGGAACTTTATCTGTGCTCATTTCAATCTCTGGTTTTATGCAGCACCCCAACTCACCTTTCCCCTTAAGCAAGCATAAGTTGGTTTTCTAAATTTGAGACCCTGTTCTGTTTTGGAATTCAGTTCCTGTGTAGCCAAGTTTACATTCCGTGTATTAGTGATATCTTATGATGTTTCTTTTTCTGTGTGACTTATTTCAGTTAGAATCATCGTACCTGAATCCACTCATTATGCTGCTACGGGCCTGATGACATAGATTTCATTGCTGAGTGATACTGCATTGTACGTAAGTACCACAACTTCTTTATCCATTTTTCACTTTCTGCGATATTGAACTTGAACCGTAAATCAGGTTCTTGTAAAGAGAGCCGTCCCAACCTTTGGGGTGGCTGTGTCTTTTTGATTTTAATTTCCCTAAGCTATAGGACCATAAGTGGAAGTGCCCTAGGCTCTGTTGCTTTGATTTTTAGATGTTTCAGGAAACACCATACACTTCTCCCGAGTGGCTGTTGGCAATTTACATCCCGCCCATCAGCATAACAAGGCTCCCAGTTCTCCATGGCCTGTCCTGCCTTTCTGGATTTTACACTTTTTTCAGATGGCCCTTTTGACCGGGGGGAAGTGAGACTTCATTGTAGTGCAGATTTCCTTTGCAAGCTTGCTTGGTTGGCCAAAAAGGGCGTATGCGTTTTTTCCTGAATATATTCAGGAAAAAACGCATACGCCCTTTTTGGCCAAGTGCATCATTGTGGACGTTCTGCCTCTTTTCCTATGCTTTAAATGCAATTCCAGTCTACCTCCTGAAATCGGTTTCCTGCAATTCTGCCCCGCTTTCAAGTCCTCTTGGCAGCCTTACTTCAGTATATTATTGGTCGATAGCTGTCATTTATAACTCTGCAGGTTTGTGAATTACAGTGCCCCTGAGCTCCTTTCTTCAACTCGCTTTCTCGTGAGCTGGCCGCAACACCGCAGGATTGCTTCAGGCCCTAATCTGGTTCCGGCACGGCACGCTGAGCCTTTGGTTAATTCCTCTTCCTGGTGTGAAATGAGAGTTAAATTGGCCCGTCCAGACACCTCCAGCTAGTCTGTCATTGGTTCTCCCTATTCCTGTTCATCTTCCGCAGAAATTGCAAACTGGGCCAAACAGGAGTTTAAAGGCACTGACTCTCCAAGTCGGGAGAGTGTTAGTAAAGCGTCTGGAATGTTGCACCCGAGTACCAGGGGACAAAAACTGACACATATTGGAACACGTCTCCCGATCACACGGTTGATCATACTCTGGGTTCCACATGCATGTTTTAGCTGAAGGAAGAATCCCTTAAACCTGGAGAGTTGAGACCCGTGGAATGGGTACCATGCAATATGACTTCAAAGGGTCTTCATTTGCTCACCGAACCTCTCCAGTCCTATCACTGCTGCCTTTATGCCCCTGTACACACGCTTGATTCTCTTTCGGAGACATAGCAATCCATAGGTTTTAAGATACTTCCTAGTCAGGTACACTCTTAGGCATTTAATATGGTGTGTTGAGTCCATTTCGTTGAGCAAGGAGTAGCTCTTGTCTATTCCATATTTGGCTTAAGGAACTTTATCTGTGCTCATTTCAATCTCTGGTTTTATGCAGCACCCCAACTCACCTTTCCCCTTAAGCAAGCATAAGTTGGTTTTCTAAATTTGAGACCCTGTTCTGTTTTGTAATTCAGTTCCTGTGTAGCCAAGTTTACATTCCGTGTATTAGTGATATCTTATGATGTTTCTTTTTCTGTGTGACTTATTTCAGTTAGAATCATCGTACCTGAATCCACTCATTATGCTGCTACGGGCCTGATGACATAGATTTCATTGCTGAGTGATACTGCATTGTACGTAAGTACCACAACTTCTTTATCCATTTTTCACTTTCTGCGATATTGAACTTGAACCGTAAATCAGGTTCTTGTAAAGAGAGCCGTCCCAACCTTTGGGGTGGCTGTGTCTTTTTGATTTTAATTTCCCTAAGCTATAGGACCATAAGTGGAAGTGCCCTAGGCTCTGTTGCTTTGTTTTTTAGATGTTTCAGGAAACACCATACACTTCTCCCGAGTGGCTGTTGGCAATTTACATCCCGCCCATCAGCATAACAAGGCTCCAAGTTCTCCATGGCCTGTCCTGCCTTTCTGGATTTTACACCTTTTTCAGATGGCCCTTTTGACCGGGGGGAAGTGAGACTTCATTGTAGTGCAGATTTCCTTTGCAAGCTTGCTTGGTTGGCCAAAAAGGGCGTATGCGTTTTTTCCTGAATATATTCAGGAAAAAACGCATACGCCCTTTTTGGCCAAGTGCATCATTGTGGACGTTCTGCCTCTTTTCCTATGCTTTAAATGCAATTCCAGTCTACCTCCTGAAATCGGTTTCCTGCAATTCTGCCCCGCATTCAAGTCCTCTTGGCAGCCTTACTTCAGTATATTATTGGTCGATAGCTGTCATTTATAACTCTGCATGTTTGTGAATTACAGTGCCCCTGAGGTCCTTTCTTCAACTCACTTTCTCATGAGCTGGCCGCAACACCGCAGGATTGCTTCAGGCCCTAATCTGGTTCCGGCACGGCACGCTGAGCCTTTGGTTAATTCCTCTTCCTGGTGGGAAATGAGAGTTAAATTGGCCCGTCCAGACACCTCCAGCTAGTCTGTCATTGGTTCTCCCTATTCCTGTTCATCTTCCGCAGAAATTGCAAACTGGGCCAAACAGGAGGTTAAAGGCACTGACTCTCCAAGTCGGGAGAGTGTTAGTAAAGCGTCTGGAATGTTGCACCCGAGTACCAGGGGACGAAAACTGACACATATTGGAACACGTCTCCCGATCACACGGTTGATCATACTCTGGGTTCCACATGCATGTTTTAGCTGAAGGAAGAATCCCTTAAACCTGGAGAGTTGAGACCCGTGGAATGGGTACCATGCAATATGACTTCAAAGGGTCTTCATTTGCTCACCGAACCTCTCCAGTCCTATCACTGCTGCCTTTATGCCCCTGTACACACGCTTGATTCTCTTTCGGAGACATAGCAATCCATAGGTTTTAAGATACTTCCTAGTCAGGTACACTCTTAGGCATTTAATATGGTGTGTTGAGTCCATTTCGTTGAGCAAGGAGTAGCTCTTGTGTATTCCATATTTGGCTTAAGGAACTTTATCTGTGCTCATTTCAATCTCTGGTTTTATGCAGCACCCCAACTCACCTTTCCCCTTAAGCAAGCATAAGTTGGTTTTCTAAATTTGAGACCCTGTTCTGTTTTGTAATTCAGTTCCTGTGTAACCAAGTTTACATTCCGTGTATTAGTGATATCTTATGATGTTTCTTTTTCTGTGTGACTTATTTCAGTTAGAATCATCGTACCTGAATCCACTCATTATGCTGGTACGGGCCTGATGACATAGATTTCATTGCTGAGTGATACTGCATTGTACGTAAGTACCACAACTTCTTTATCCATTTTTCACTTTCTGCGATATTGAACTTGTACCGTAAACCAGGTTCTTGTAAACAGAGCCGTCCCAACCTTTGGGGTGGCTGTGTCTTTTCGATTTTAATTTCCCTAAGCTATAGGACCATAAGTGAAAGTGCCCTAGGCTCTGTTGCTTTGTTTTTTAGATGTTTCAGGAAACACCATACACTTCTCCCGAGTGGCTGTTGGCAATTTACATCCCGCCCATCAGCATAACAAGGCTCCCAGTTCTCCATGGCCTGTCCTGCCTTTCTGGATTTTACACTTTTTTCAGATGGCCCTTTTGACCGGGGGGGGGGGAAGTGAGACTTCATTGTAGTGCAGATTTCCTTTGCAAGCTTGCTTGGTTGGCCAAAAAGGGCGTATGCGTTTTTTCCTGAATATATTCAGGAAAAAACGCATACGCCCTTTTTGGCCAAGTGCATCATTGTGGACGTTCTGCCTCTTTTCCTATGCTTTAAATGCAATTCCAGTCTACCTCCTGAAATCGGTTTCCTGCAATTCTGCCCCGCTTTCAAGTCCTCTTGGCAGCCTTACTTCAGTATATTTTTGGACGATAGCTGTCATTTATAACTCTGCAGGTTTGTGAATTACAGTGCCCCTGAGCTCCTTTCTTCAACTCGCTTTCTCGTGAGCTGGCCGCAACACTGCAGGATGGCTTCAGGCCCTAATCTGGTTCCGGCATGGCACGCTGAGCCTTTGGTTAATTCCTCTTCCTGGTGGGAAATGAGAGTTAAATTTGCCCGTCCAGACATCTCCAGCTAGTCTGTCATTGGTTCTCCCTATTCCTGTTCATCTTCCGCAGAAATTGCAAACTGGGCCAAACAGGAGGTTAAAGGCACTGACTCTCCAAGTCGGGAGAGTGTTAGTAAAGCGTCTGGAATGTTGCACCCGAGTACCAGGGGACGAAAACTGACACATATTGGAACACGTCTCCCGATCACACGGTTGATCATACTCTGGGTTCCACATGCATGTTTTAGCTGAAGGAAGAATACCTTAAACCTAGAGAGTTGAGACCCGTGGAATGGGTACCATGCAATATGAATTCAAAGGGTCTTCATTTGCTCACCGAACCTCTCCAGTCCAATCACTGCTGCGTTTATGCCCCTGTACACACGCTTGATTCTCTTTCGGAGACATAGCATTCCATAGATTTTAACATACTTCCTAGTCAGGTACATTATAAGGCGTTTAATATTGGGTGTTGAGTCCATTTCCTTGAGCAAGGAGTAGCTCTTGTCTATTCCATATTTGGCTTAAGGAACTTTATCTGTGCTCATTTCAATCTCTGGTTTTATGCAGCACCCCAACTCACCTTTCCCCTTAAGCAAGCATAAGTTGGGTTTATAAATTTGAGACCCTGTTCTGTTTTGCAATTCAGTTCCTGTGTAGCCAAGTTACATTCCGTGTATTAGTGATATCTTATGATGTTTCTTTTTCTGTGTGACTTATTTCAATTAGAATCATCATACCTGAATCCACTCATTATGCTGCTACGGGCCTGATGACATAGATTTCATTGCTGTGTGATACTGCATTGTACATAAGTACCACAACGTCTTTATCCATTTTTCACTTTCTGCGATATTGAACTTGTACCGTAAACCAGGTTCTTGTAAACAGAGCCGTCCCAACCTTTGGGGTGGCTGTGTCTTTTTGATTTTAATTTCCCTAAGCTATAGGACCATAAGTGGAAGTGCCCTAGGCTCTGTTGCTTTGTTTTTTAGATGTTTCAGGAAACACCATACACTTCTCCCGAGTGGCTGTTGGCAATTTACATCCCGCCCATCAGCATAACAAGGCTCGCAGTTCTCCATGGGCTGTCCTGCCTTTATGGAGTTTACACTTTTTTCAGATGGCCCTTTTGACCGGGGGGAAGTGAGACTTCATTGTAGTGCAGATTTCCTTTGCAAGCTTGCTTGGTTGGCCAAAAAGGGCGTATGCGTTTTTTCCTGAATATATTCAGGAAAAAACGCATACGCCCTTTTTGGCCAAGTGCATCATTGTGGACGTTCTGCCTCTTTTCCTATGCTTTAAATGCAATTCCAGTCTACCTCCTGAAATCGGTTTCCTGCAATTCTGCACCGCTTTCAAGTCCTCATGGCAGCCTTACTTCAGTATATTTTTGGACGATAGCTGTCATTTATAACTCTGCAGGTTTGTGAATTACAGTGCCCCTGAGCTCCTTTCTTCAACTCGCTTTCTCGTGAGCTGGCCGCAACACCGCAGGATGGCTTCAGGCCCTAATCTGCTTCCGGCACGGCACGCTGAGCCTTTGGTTAATTCCTCTTCCTGGTGGGAAATGAGAGTTAAATTTGCCCGTCCAGACACCTCCAGCTAGTCTCTCATTGGTTCTCCCTATTCCTGTTGATCTTCCGCAGAAATTGCAAACTGGGCCAAACAGGAGGTTAAAGGCACTGACTCTCCAAGTCGGGAGAGTGTTAGTAAAGCATCTGGAATGTTGCACCCGAGTACCAGGGGACGAAAACTGACACATATTGGAACACGTCTCCCGATCACACGGTTGATCATACTCTGGGTTCCATATGCATGTTTTACCTGAAGGAAGAATACCTTAAACCTGGAGAGTTGACACCCGTGGAATGGGTGCCATGCAATATGACTTCAAAGGGTCTTCATTTGCTCACCGAACTTTTCCAATCCTATCACTGCTGCGTTTATGCCCCTGTACACACGCTTGATTCTCTTTCTGAGACATAGCAATCCATAGGTTTTAAGATACTTCCTAGTCAGGTACACTCTTAGGCATTTAATATGGGGTGTTGAGTCCATTTCGTTGAGCAAGGAGTAGCTCTTGTCTATTCCATATTTGGCTTAAGGAACTTTATCTGTGCTCATTTCAATCTCTGGTTTTATGCAGCACCCCAACTCACCTTTCCCCATAAGCAAGCATATGTTGGGTTTCTAAATTTGAGACACTGTTCTGTTTTGTAATTCAGTTCCTATGTAGCCAAGTTTACATTCCGTGTATTAGTGATATCTTATGATATTTCTATTTCTGTGTGACTTATTTCAGTTAGAATGATCGTACCTGAATCCACTCATTATGCTGCTATGGGCCTGATGACATAGATTTCATTGCTGAGTGATATTGCATTGTACATAAGTACCACAACTTCTTTATCCATTTTTCACTTTCTGCGATATTGAACTTGTACCGTAAACCAGGATCTTGTAAACAGAGCCGTCCCAACTTTTGGGGTGGCTGAGTCTTTTTGCTTTTAATTTCCCTAAGCTATAGGACCATAAGTGGAAGTGCCCTAGGCTCTGTTGCTTTGTTTTTTAGATGTTTCAGGAAACCATACACTTCTCCTGAGTGGCTGTTGGCAATTTACATCCCGCCCATCAGCATAACAAGGCTCCCAGTTCTCCATGGCCTGTCCTGCCTTTCTGGATTTTACACTTTTTTCAGATGGCCCTTTTGACCGGGGGGAAGTGAGACTTCATTGTAGTGCAGATTTCCTTTGCAAGCTTGCTTGGTTGGCCAAAAAGTGCGTATGCGTTTTTTCCTGAATATATTCAGGAAAAAACGCATACGCACTTTTTGGCCAAGTGCATCATTGTGGACGTTTTG